>NW_017670629.1:0-169453 GCF_001879085.1 Nicotiana attenuata
TTTACCAAGGCCCTGAGTAGAGAACTTCGAGCAAAATCGTCTGGCACTGGGGTTGATAAAACAAAATTGAGAACCCGGTCCCCCGATGATTAGCTACGAAAGAATGGTTTGGGTAAACTTAGCTAAAAGGTGTTTTCTGGTAAAGTCTAACTCATCTCTATACCGTTACAGGTAGACACGCTTGATGATTATAGAGCAAATAAGCATTTGAAGTTGTACACTGGTGAAAAGGGCAAAGCTTAAAGACAAGAGATCGGTCAAGGAACCTGGTTCTCCTTGCACAGGTTAGTAGTTCTATGTTCTCTCATGCACAATTCTGAACAATCAAAACAGAGTGTTACATCATCAGCATGTCAGTTTTTAGTTTGCATCTTTAAAACCCAAACGCCTCACCAGTTATAAGATTAACCCATCTCCCAAAGACCTGCCGCCCTTTTTCTAACCAATCCATCTGTCATCATAAATATATCTATCTCTGTCACAACACTTGACATATCAACACTTCCAAACCTATTCACTATTCACTCTCTCTTCATGTCACCAAATCTTCTCCTTCTCTCACCATGGTTGAAGATCAATTGATCTCTAGTACTATCGAGTCCTCACCAGTCGAAACACCAGCACCAGTCTCTCCTCCTCACACTGTTGATGACCAAAACCCTAGAACACAGTCACCCCCGCCCTTCATCTCCTCTCCTGCCCATTTAAGTTCCTGCTCTCTCAAGAGTTACCCAGCATCAACTCTCACAGGAGGTGCTGCCAAGAGCTCATCTCTTACCTCGCCAGAAAAGAGGGATGTCACGCAAAGTGCTGAGAATAAAGGTAATAAAAAAATCTCGAGTTCTCCTATAGATGAAAAGTTAAAAGAAAACCAAGTTGAGGGAAATAAGGTCATCTACTCAACAGAGACTGCTCTAGAACCTCAGTCCACATGTGCCTCTCTGGCTTCTCCTGAGCCTCTCATGAATCTGCAAGAAAAGGAAGCAATCGAAAATATGTTGTCCATCGCAAATAAATGGGTTTTTGTCGGAGGAAGTGAGGATGGTCGTAAGACTCAGGGGGAAACATCTGAACTTGTTGAGGAGGATAGTGAGTGTGTGCATGTTGATCCTTCAGCGCAAGATGGTACTACTGGAAACCTGTTGAAGGACCTAATCCGCCTTCCATTCAAGAACCCCAGGTCAGTACTGACCTTGCTCCCTCTCCTCATTTAGACGTTGAGCCTCTGATGCATGCCTGAGATAGGTCTTGCGTCTGCCAATCAAAAAGAGAATAGTGAAGAAGATTCTGATGACTTACAAATCGCATATCTGCCTAGGCGAAGAGTAGTTGTTGGTGAAAAGCCCACTTCTAAGCGACCCACAACAAGGTTGCAAAAGAAGGAGGCTCTTAAGTCTACTTTTAAGAACAGTTAGACTAAATCAAGGAGGAAACAATTAGTGAAAGACGACAAAGTTGTAAATGAGGAGTTAGTTCCCTTTGTGAGTGTGGATGAAGAAGAAGAGGAGGAACCTAGTACGTTGACTAGGAAGTTGTCATAAAAGCATGGTCTTCTCAAACCAAAAAAGAGATCTTCTATTTCATTGAAACATCGGACTAGGCTTACTAATGATGCTGCTACTAAGACTATGGAGAAAGACTCAGCTTCAAAGTCTATGAAGTCTGATAACAAGAAGAAGGATGTCCGCAAGACTGCTAAAAGAAAGGTTGATACTACTGGTGAACCTGGTTCCTCAAAGAAAGCAAGGCTAATGCTCCGGAAAGGGCTTGGAAAGAAAGATTGAGAAGTCAAAATGTACTATGGGGGTGTACATTCGCCTCTAATATCGTGGAGGAGGCTGCTATGAGAAAACTAGTTGAAATCTGTGATTTCCAACAATGGACACATTTGTTCACAGGTGATGATGCTAGGGTATATGAGGAAGAAGTTCAAAGCTTTTATGCCGACTTGTACAAGGTTGAGGATGGCCACATTTGCGCCTTGGTAAATGGTATTGGTAGAGTATTAGACGTTGCCTTGCTAGGATCTATTCTTTGTGTGCCCACTGAAGGGTATCTAGTGTTCAAGGAGTGTGTACCCAGAACATCAGAAATGCAATCTTGAAAGACAAAGTGGTTTAGCAGGCGGAACGAGTTCAGAAGAAGGCCCTCCTTCATATTTACCAATTGCTATTTGAAATGGTAAACAAAGTGTTACTGCCTTGAGCTGAGCGACGATCCATCACCACTCGTGCAGACCTTTTCCTCATGGAAGCACTGGATGACTTTACTACCATCAATTTGCTTGGGATCATGGTAGAGCACATGAACAAAGTGACTGAGTTTAAAGATGGTAAACATGGGCTGCCATATGGGTTCTTGTGCCCTCGGATCAGTTAAACTAGGTGGCAAGAAGCAAACTTTTTTCAAAAAAAGCACTCTTAAAGAATGTGAGTGTATAGAAAAATTTTGAGGGGTTGCAAACACTTCAACTATTTCTCAGTTGATCAATGCTCAAAACAGTGCTACTACTGAGATAAGGCAATTGAAAGCAAGGAATGCTATCCTTGAGACTCAGATAAGTCAGCTGCAAGAGGCACCTGGTTCCAGTCTTTCTCAAAACGAAGAAGTTGCTTGCCTGACTAAGGAGAACACTGATCTCAGGAAACAAGTGGAGGACCTGAAAAAGAAAGACTGCTGAATGAGCAAATGTGCGCAAATACTCGTATGGATCTAGTCCTCCAAAAAATTTCCTCTGCTTCCAAACCTTCTCCTCCCAATGCCTCTTAGATTCTGTCCCTTCAGTGTCCAGTCTCTCCGTGTCAGCTCTTCTGATGATATCTTGTGGTACTTTTGTTTGTTTGTTCTACTCTGTGGATGTGGTAGTAACATTAATTCTACTCCTACTATAAAATCCAAAACTTTGTTAATGCAAGCTTTTCCCTTATTGCTGTTTGTACTGTGTTTTTATGCTCTGTTCTTTATCATGATTGTATGCACATATGTGGCATGAGTTAACTTATAACTATACTTCTTTCTTGCTTCACTGATTCTGATCTTTTAATGATGCCAAAAGAGGGAAAAATAAATTGCACTAATTAAGGGGGAATGTAGAGCATCAGGGTGAAGTTAAAGTCTTTCTGGCTCTATCTAGGATTATAAGTTTGTCATCTTACAAAAGGGGGAAATTGATAGGTTATAAGTACTTTACTTTTTGTTTTGATGATCTAACAAACTTACCATCCAGAACAGGATAAGGAACATGTTGCACACCAAGATCACAAGATCCTAGGATGGGATTCAGCCAGGAACATGATTCAACTCTTCAGAACTGGAAGGAACAACTGAGGGACCAGGTCCCTACCGGTTCCCGAGGAGACTGCACGAAGTCAACTTTCCAAGTGAAAAGTTGCTGCCTGCACATGCTACTGTGCAGAACAGTGTTGTAGTCAACCTTCCTGGGAATACTTTTCACCTACCTTGCTTGCATCATTGTAAGTGATGTCACACATGTATATATGTATGCAAGGGAGGTAAAACAAATTACTTGAACACTTGACAAGCTCTTTCAACGTGACTATCCAGTAAGCAAGTTTCAAGTGCTTCAAGAACAATTAACAAAACAACTACGGAATTGTATATCCTTAGTTGAGTTGTAACTTTTTAATAGTTCTTTAATTGTAATTCCTATCTAGCTTGTTTAGAAGCATTCCATATGAACCCATTTGTAAACCTTAAACCAGTGTGTTTGGGTCTTCGCTAGAGTTAGTCATGTTGTAAAGTCTTTGTAATAGAGTTACTACAAAGTGGCTTGTAATAGAGTATTGCAAGTTAGTGAAGGATTAAGAGGTTAATTTATAGGTTGCATAGGTTGTAATCTAAAAGTTGCTCAGTAGTGAAGTAGAAATCCTACAAGGGTAGGTCGTGGTTTTTATTCCCGTTGAGGTGGGAATTTTCCACGTAAAATTCCTCTTGCCATTTAATCACTGTTGTGTGTGTATGTACTGTTGGACCTGATTCTCTATAGAGTTTAGTAGACCCTTATATTATATCAAGCTAGTAGTGGTGTTCATCCAGCTATTTAGGAGCCTATTTGGAAACTTCGTGATGATCTGCTTTACTTGATCCGATCTGCAGCACGTGGAGTCTTTTTTTCCTACTTATCTATCTCTGTCTATGTATTTTCCATTTCGGGTAGATGTTGTTGTTCAGTTGAGATTATTTACTCTTGACAGACGCTTGTGATAATGTGACACCGAGGTTTTGAACGATTTGTGAGATAGTTGTGGTATTTTGGTTTCTGTCTGGGCTATGAGTTCATGATGTTATTTTAAAACTTTCTTATTGAAGCACCATCACGACCATTGGTGGGATTTTTTGTTGTGACATGAAGAGAAAAATCTAGTTCTGTTGATATTGCTAAAAGAACAAAGGTTCGGAAAGTTGCTTCCAAACCCACTCAGCCTCAGGGAAGAACTCTTTTGACTATGAGCAAAAGGAAAGTAGATGAAGAAAAGATGACTCAAGTTGCAAAGAGAAGTAAGAAAGGCAGGGGTACATATGTGATTTTTGAAATAGTAGTTGAGGAAAATGATGATGATGATGAGATTTGTACTCCTTCTAAAGGGAGAAGGCTGCAAAGAAAAGGGAAACTCTTAATGTTCCTAAGAATGTGATGCATGAAACAAAAAGAAAAAGGAAGAGGGGGAGCGAAGTGGTGACAACTGAATAGGTGGACATGGCTGCTAAGTTTGGTGCCAAAAAGATATTGAATAGAATAATTTTAGCTAACATTAACGAGAAGGGGATGGTCGCACTTGTTCCTCAGGCCCTTTCTACTAGTCTTTGATGCTACCATGTGGATTCTATACAAATGATGTTTGGCTTAAAGTATATATATTTCTATGTATATCGCCTCATATTTTTTTCTTTTTTCGTGAATTTGGGATGTCAAATGCTTTGAATTATATTAATTTGAAGTGTTTTTACATGTAGGAATGATTCGGGAGCAAGTGGGGGCAAAACGTGCAAGAATTGAAGCTAAAACGGACAAAATCGGAAAAGAAGCCAGTTGGGCGCCACAGGCAGCGCCTGGCGCCACCTGTGGCGCAGAAAACAGTATGAAATACTTTTGGGCGCTATGGAGGGCGCCTGGCGCCGGGCTGGGTGCCGGTTACGTGAAATTTTGTCTTAGTTTGCCCGAGACTCGATTTAGTCGGCCCTAAACCTATCCAACACGTATAAAAGCCATCCTAAAACCTATTTTGAAGGGAGAGACGCACTTGGGAGCAAAGATACATGCAAGAAACTTTGAGGAGCAAGAACAACCCGGAATGCTTCATCTTTTCCAGTATTTTCAATTAATCAAAACTTATGCAATTGTTTGATTACATTATGAGTGGCTAAACACCCATTGTTCTGGGGTTGTGATTTAGCCATGAATATTGTTGTTTGATATTAACTTAACCGTGATTATAATTCACCAACATATGGTTGTTTCTTCAATTCTGTGTTTAATTGCTTAATTGTCTGGCCAGCAGTTAGGTTCTATTTACTATCTATGCTATGCTTGGGAAAGCCGTGTTTAGATTAAAGAAGAATTGAAGAGAGCATGATCTTAACCCTTAGGGGAAGTGGATTTGTGGCTAGGATAGGAATATACCTAGTCACCGTGCATAATTAAATATCGTGATCTTAATGCGTTCTTAATAGATTGATTTCATAGGAATACAGGCGTTAATCTATTGAGAATAGGTGAGTAGTACTTCGGGAGAAGGCTGAGCATTTATCGATTAATTAGCAACCATGAGTGAATTATATGAAAGGGAGAGTTAATTAGAACACAATACGATTGGTGAATCGATCACAACCCTGGAATACTTGTCTCTACTGAATACACAACAATCAACTTGTTATTTGATAATTTAGTTATTATTTAGAATCGTAGTATAGTATAATCATATTTTCAGACTTTGGTTTTAGCTGGATTGAATAACAATTTTAGCGATTTAGTGAGTAGTTTACACAAGTCGCTGTGGGTTCGACACTCAACTTGTCATTATATTACTTGTCGACCACGTATACTTGCGTGTGTGTTTGGGAGCAACAAGTTTTTGGCGCCGTTGCCGGGGACTTGAATATTAACTACTTGCTAGTTTTTGCTTTCTTTGTTTATTTCGTCTAGTCTAACGTTACTTGATTGTTGCTCAGATCTCAGGAACTTTGATTGAATGCGTAGGGTCAGAAGCCAGGACCGACTTCAAGGCTTTGATCCCGAACCTGAGAGAACATTTCCCAGGAGGTTGAGGGAAGCAAGAGACACGAATAATATTCAGGCACTTGTTCAATTTCCCGTGGACGTGGCAGAGGAGCAACCCATGGCTGTTCAGGATGTGGCGATGCCCAGCATTGCTAATGTCACCTCCAGTATAGTGAAGCCCAGGATCACTGGGCACTTTGAGCTGAAACAGAGCATGATCCAGCTGCTTCATGCAAACGGGCAATTTATGGGTCTTCCACACGAGGATCCACAGCAGCATATTCTGAACTTCTTGTAGATTAGTGATACTTATATCACTACCGGGGTCACTCCAGATTATGTGAGGCTCACACTTTTTCCATTCTCTCTGTTGGACGAGGCTAAGCGATGGCTAAAGGCAGAACCAGCTAATTCCATTACAACATGGAATGATTTGGGGAGAAAATTTCTAGCAAGGTTCTTCCCTTCAGGCAAAAGTGCAAAGATCAGAAGTGAGATAGTTGCCTTCAAACAGAAAGCGGGAGAATCTTTATACTCGGCTTGGGAAAGGTTCAAGGGGCTACTCAGAGACTGTCCTCATCACAATCAGACGAATGAAGTGTTAGCTCACACTTTCATAGAAGGGCTACATTCTGAAACAAAGATCGTGGTAGATGCTGCAGCTGGGGGTCAAGTGTTGGAGAAAAGCTTTGACGAGATATATGAATTATTGAACAAATTCTCCAAGAGCAATCCGGATTGGCAAGGAGAGATCGGCAGACACACAGTGCAAAAGTCTGCAGGGGTTGTTGAGTTAGATGTCGTCTCAGCATTATCAGCACAGATTGCTACACTGACCAATCAAGTTAATCAGATGAACTTGAGTATCAACAAGCAACAAGTACAACCGGTACAACAGGTTCAAGCTTTTTGTGAAATATGTGGAGAGGGGCACACGAGCGACATATGCCCCGCAAACCCAGAGTCTGTCTGCTTTGTGGGTAATTCAAATAGGGGCCAAACAAATCAATATGGGAACACTTACAATCCCAACTGGAGGAACCACCCAAACTTCTCTTGGGGTGGAAACCAGGGCACTCAGAATCAATACAAGCCTCAAGCACCTCAACAGCAGTATAGACCACCTCAGGTTGAACAACAAGCAAGTCCTACAAGTCACCTTGAACACATGTTTAAAAAAATGATGGCTGAACAGCAAGCCCTCACCACAACAGTGAGAAATTTGGAGCGTCAAATGGGACAGCTTGCTAGTGCTCAAAACACTAGACCAGCTGGAGCTCTTCCAAGTGACACTGAAGCAAATCCTAGGGCGGCCCTTAATGCCGTGTCGTTGAGGAATAGGAGATAACTAGAGGAAGTTCTGTCTAAAAAGAGGAAACAGGTGACTTTTAATGAGAAGCCAACCACTATTGAATCAACATCAGAGAAAGCTAAGGAGCAAGAGAAGCCAACTGGAGAGGCGGTGGCTGAGCAACCCCCACAATTGGTTGCAAGGCCACCACCTCCATTCCCTCAAAGACTGCAGAAATTAAGAGATAATGCCGCATATAAAAAGTTTCTTGATATCTTGAAGCAGGTACAAATTAATATTCCATTGGTTGACATCTTACAAAAAGTACCCAAATATGCAAAGTACATCAATGACATTGTAGCGAATAAAAGAAAGCTGACCGAGTTCGAGACTGTGGCACTCACTGAGGAGTGCAGTTCCAGAATTCAAGGCAAGTTACCCCAGAAATTGAAGGATCCAGGTAGTTTTACTATCCAAATCTCGATTGGTAAACATGCTGTTGGGCGAGCTTTATGTGACCTTGGAGCAAGCATCAATTTGATGCCGCTATCTATATTCAGACAGTTGGGGTTGGGTGAACCACACCCAACAACAGTTATCTTACAGTTAGCTGATCGCTCCCTTGCTCATCCTGAGGGAGTGATTGAAGATGTGCTAGTTCAAGTGGGGTCTTTCATATTTTACGAGCCTGATCAGGAAGTCCCATTTATTTTGGGGCGTCCATTCTTAGCCACGGGCCGAGCTATTATTGATGTCTGCGAAGGAAAGATGACAATGAGAGTGGGTGATCGAGTGGAGGTATTCAATGTGTATAGAGCACTCAAGTTACCAGCCCATTACGAAGAGTTATCCATGATCTCTGTGGTGGAAAGTGAGGCCACATCGTTAGTACCCTATATGAGCCCTGAAGATCCTGTTGAACGAGTATTGATTAGGGACGTAGAAGATAGTGCAGATGAAAGGTTAGGAGAAATTGAGCAAGTGCTGGATATGTCCTGCAGTTATGTACATGGTGTTAGAAAATTTGAAGAGTTGGACAGGCCTGTCACTCTGACCCTCCCCAGGCCATCTATTGAAGTAGCTCCAAAGCTAGAACTCAAGCCACTTCCAGCACATCTGCGCTATGCTTATTTGGGGAACTCAGAGACACTGCCCGTGATTATTTCGTCCAGCTTGACCAGCACTCAAGAAGAAAAATTGCTCAGAGTTCTCCACGAGCATAAAAAGGCCATTGGGTGGACAATAGCTGACATCAAGGGTATTAGTCCATCATTTTGCATGCATAAAATCTTTTTAGAGGATGGACACCGCCCCAGTGTAGAGCAGCAAAGGAGATTAAATCCCATTATGAAAGAGGTGGTGAAAAAGGAAGTAATCAAGTTGCTCGATGCAGGTATCATTTTTCCTATTTCTGATAGCAACTGGGTAAGCCTGGTTCAATGTGTGCCCAAAAACGGAGGAATGACTGTAGTTGAGAACGAGAAGAATGAGCTAATCCCCACTCGCACTGTTACGGGATGGAGAGTCTGCATTGATTATAGAAGGCTCAATAAGGCAACTCGCAAGGATCACTTCCCACTCCCATTCATCGACCAAATGCTAGACAGGTTAGCCGGGCATGAATATTACTGCTTCCTTGATGGTTATTCAGGATACAATCAGATTGTCATATGCCCAGAGGATCAGGAGAAGACTACTTTTACTTGTCCTTATGGCACTTTTGCCTTCAAGCGAATGCCGTTTGGTCTTTGCACCAGCCACTTTCCAGAGGTGTATGATGGCTATTTTCACGGACATGGTGGAAAAATTTGTGGAAGTGCTTATGGATGATTTTTCAGTTTTTGGGTCTTCTTATGATGATTGCTTGAGGAATTTAAGCAAGGTGCTAGCCCGTTGTGAAGAAACAAATCTGGTACTAAATTGGGAAAAGTGCCATTTTATGGTACAAGAAGGCATCGTGTTGGGTCACAGAGTATCTAGAAGCGGCATTGAAGTTGATAAAGCGAAGGTGGAGGTAGTTGCAAAATTACCTCCACCTATCTCAGTGAAGGGTGTCCGGAGTTTCTTGGGACACGCGGGTTTCTATCAGCGCTTTATTAAAGATTTTTCAAAAATTGCTACTCCTTTGTGCAGGCTGCTTGAAAAAGATGTAACTTTCAATTTTGATGATGCCTGCCTCAACGCATTTGAGGAACTTAAAAAGAAGTTGGTACTGCTCCCATTATTGTGGCACCTGATTGGTCTTTACCATTTGAACTTATGTGTGATGCGAGTGACCTTGCTATTGGGGCAGTGCTAGGCCAGAGGAAGGACAAGGTGTTTTATTCCATCTACTATGCGAGTAAGACTCTTGATGATGCACAGCTGAATTATACCACCACTGAGAAGGAGTTGCTAGCTGTTGTGTGGGCCTTTGAGAAATTCCGGGCATACTTGGTGGGAACGAAAGTCATAGTCCATACGGATCATGCAGCAATCAGGTATTTGTTTACAACAAAAGAATCTAAGGCTAGATTGATGCGCTGGGTTTTATTGCTGCAAGAATTTGATGTAGAAATACGAGATCGGAAGGGGACAGAGAACCAAGTAGCTGACCATCTATCAAGGTTGGAAAATCACGATCACGTGGAGGAGGGTGGCCAAATTAAAGAAGTATTTCCTGATGAGCAACTTTTTGCTATAACCCAAGACCCTCCCCCATGGTACGCAGACTATGTGAATTATCTTGTGAGTGGGGTACTTCCTCCCGAAATCCAATCTGAAGCTAGAAAGCGGTTTTTACATGATGTGAACTTCTATTATTGGGATGAGCCCTATTTGTTCAAGCAATGTTCTGATCAGTTAATGAGGAGATGCATTCCTGAAAAAGAGGTGGAATTAGTGTTGTATGATTGTCACGCATCACCTTATGGGGGCCATCATGGAGGAGATAGAACACCTGCAAAGGTGCTACAATCCGGTCTCTTTTGGCCAACTTTATTCAAGGATGCCCATGCATTCGTTAAGAAGTGTGACCAATGTCAGAGAACGGGAACAATCACAAGGAGGCATGAGATGCCTTTAAATAGCATTCTAGAAGTTGAGCTTTTTGATGTGTGGGGAATAGATTTTATGGGGCCATTTCCACCGTCCATAGGAAACAAATACATATTGCTAGCAGTTGACTACGTGTTAAAATGGGTGGAAGCAATTGCTTTGCCAACGAATGATGCCATGGTGGTAGCTGCTTTTGTGAAAAAGAACATATTCTCTAGATTTTGGACTCCACGTGCTTTAATCAGTGATGAAGGGACTCATTTTTGCAATCGATTGTTGAATAACCTTCTAGCTAAATATGGAGTTCGCCACAGAGTTGCTATAGCATATCATCCTCAGACAAGTGGGCAAGCTGAGGTGTCAAACTGAGAAATCAAGCAATATTAGAGAAGACGGTGAGTGTAAATAGGAAGGATTGGGCTGCAAAGTTAGATGATGCCTTATGGGCGTATAGAACTGCATATAAAACGCCAATTGGAGCATCCCCTTACAAGATGGTTTATGGGAAAGCATGTCACTTGCCCGTTGAACTGGAACACAAGGCATACTGGGCCATTAAAAAGCTGAACATGGACCTTGAAGCTGCAGGCGAGAAAAGACTTATGCAGTTGAATGAGTTAGATGAGTTCGGGCTGCACTCTTAAGAAAATGCTAAACTATATAAAGAAAAGACAAAAAGATGGCATGACAAGCATATCAAGCCGCATCACTTCGAGCCAGGCCAACAGGTATTATTATTCAATTCTAGGCTACGGCTGTTCCCTAGAAAGCTAAAGTCGAGATGGTCAGGTCCGTTTGAGGTGGTGAGAGTCACGCCTTATGGTTCAATCGAGCTGCGAGCTTTAAATGGTGAGAGGAAATTCTTGGTGAATGGTCATAGAGTCAAGCATTATTGGGGAGGAATGATTAATCGTGAGAAGACCAAGGTTGTACTCGCTGATGAAAAAGCGAGACTCTGCGTCGTGTCGCGACGTTAAATCAGGCGTTTGTTGGGAGGCAACCCAATTTTTATTTCTTTCCTAGCTTAACTTCTTAATTTTTCTTTTATAATAGGTGGAGTATTGCATTTTCTTTATAGCTGTAGAAATTTTAGATGTAATGGTGAAGGACGTGTAAATTGGGTATGTATAAGTCTCGGGGGATCGGGATGTTTATTTAAAAAAAAAAATTACGTGAACAGCACCCAGGCCAGCGCCCAGCGCTGCCTGGGGCGCCAAAAACAGTAGGTTCCAAGAACCCAGCGCCAAGCAGAGCGCCAGGCGCCAAGCTGGGGGCTGCCAGGTAAGTTTTCTAATTTTTTTTATTTTTATTTCGTTTTTATTGGAGTCTAAACCCATACCCATTTAACCCAACCCAAATACCCATTTACACTAATGCTAACACCCATATTCTTTCCCAAACCCACCCAAACTCAAACAACCCAAACATTCAAAGGCTGAAGCAGCGAAATTAAAACACGAAAAAAAAACGCCTGCTTCTGCCCGCTTCCTCTCCCAAACCTCATGAAAATTTCCCTCAATTTTTCTTTCTCTCTTGCACCCTTTCGCCAGGTATGTTCTTCTTCTTCTCCTCTATTTCTTATGTGTTTTAACTAGTAGATAAACATAATTCCATTCCCAAGAGCCCTAATTCCCCATAGTTTTCCCCATGTAATTCTTATGAAATTTTTATGGTAGGTTATGTGTTTTGGTCGAAAATTGTGTGTTTGATGTGTATACGGAGTTGAAAACTAGAATTCCCTCTACTTCGTTGAAAATTGGGAGGGCCACCATGTTCCACCATTGTTGAATTATAAGAACACACTTCATTCCCACATTGAGTTTGTTTAAATGCTTGAAAGAGGATTTTTGGTGCCCGGTGAAGTCTGAGTAACCGGATGAAATTGTGTATGCATCCGGGCTAAGTGTGGGGTGTGTAGGGATACTTTTACATGCTAGGGGATGTGGCTTTGATGAAGAACATGTTCTTACACCATTGAACGTCTATGTTGTATGAGTAGAATCTTGTAAGTTAACCTAATTTGGTATAGTCTAGTAGTTGTGAAAGGTGCAAGCCATGTGCCGTTTGCTTACCTTATTGTGAATTCGCGTTGCCGTGATCAACCGTTATTGTGTAGCATGGGGAAGTCTTGAGTACCCATAGCTCTAAGGTGCAACACTTGTACATGGTGGATGAACAATTTTGACATAATGTACATTGTGCCTTCGGTTTTAAGTATGGGGTCATTCCATGACTTGCACGATAACCTTAGGCATATTTCTTGAACCATTCTCACATTCATGTTTCATTGTGTTGCAGGATACTATGGCTCGTGATAGCGCTAGCAAAGGCAAAGGCATTGGAAGGTCCTCCACCACTTCTCCTGTGCCCAAAGAGCGCAAGTAAGGTGAAAGCTCTTCAAGGCAGCCCAAAGGCAAGCAGGTCACCGAAGGATATCAGCCCATGCCAACGAGGAGGCCTCGTTTGGATTTGGTCGATGATGAGGCTATTGCATGGCACAGGGACTTCGTGTCTTCTGGTCGGTATATTTCTGAGATGGGGATTAACACCGAAGCCTTAGGGAGGAAATTCCCAGAGATACTTGACAGGCTGCGATCTCTAAAGATGGACAAGTTCTTGGAATGCCCGGGGCATGCCAACCTGAGCATGGTTCGGGAGTTGTATGCTAACTGGAATTACAGGCTGTGCACTGCACGTGTAAGAGGAAAAGATGTGCCGCTGGGCAGGGAGTATTTGTGTGACTATTTGGGGGTTGAGAATGACGACCCAAGGAGACTCCAAAGCTTGATCGAAAGGCCAAAATATATGCTCATACGTCACACTCTTTGTGGCGTAGATTCCAATACTGCGTGGATACGGAAGCAGGGCACCACCAAACACCTCTCTATGGTTCGCTCAGACTTCAACAATGCTGCCAAAGTGTGGCAGAACTTTGTGCAGGCGAGACTAATGCCGGGTGAGCACAACAGTGACTACACTCGAGCTCGACTGTGTCTCATCTTCTCCTTGATGACCGGCCGACCAATTAATGTAGCTGAGATCATGCTTAATGAGATGGAGCGCACGAGGTTTGGACGACACACTCGGCGGTTCTTCTTTGGCAATCTACTTACTCAGTATATGCTATCTCGAGAGGTCCCGAAGTAACCCGGACATGATGAGGTGGTGGAGGCTCCAGCTGGGCTTATGGACATCACATCTGTGGTGGAGACAACGTCCAAACTCACCCCCGCTGCTCGGATGGAGCGAGAGGAAAACTTCAACATGTACATTTATAACTCGTTGAACCTACTCATGAGCAGGGTTGGCATTACAGACGCGGAGTGCACGCATTTGCGCGATGACTTGTCCAGCGCGTCAAAGGAGATGTTGGGGATTGCATCTGGCAGCCCCGTTCACTCGTCCGAGGATATCAACTCTGCCAAAGGCTCAGATACTGAGGAGGAGGATGGCAATGGTGCTACAGGGCCCATGACTTTAGTGCCTTTCAGACCGGATGATGATGGCCCTAGCACTGCTGGGGGAGTAAATTCTGATTGACAGGGAGTTTTTCTTTTCACCCTACTCCGTTTTTTATTGTTACATGCATCGAGGGCTATGCATAGTTCAAGTGTGGGGTGGGAGGAATACTACCTTTGTTATAGTTGTATATTTCGTATTAACTATTTTGTTTTATTTCTTTTAGTAGTGCTAGAGTAGTTAGTCTAGTTTAGTATTAGTTGCTTAATTAGAAGAAAAAAAAAGCATAAAAATACAAAAAGGAAAAAAAATTTGAAAAAGCTCGGACTTTTTCCGACGATGGATCTTTTGGACAATTTTCTTGAGGGATAAAAGTCCAATTTAAAAATACCAAAAAGATTTTTGTTTTTTTTTATTTGTTTTAGAATAGCTAGGTAGAATTACTTGGTTTTTCTTTAGGCACCGGTTCTTTTCCAAGGATGTAGCTCGAACCGGGCACTTTAATTTCTTTTTAGGAGTAGTTTAGGAAGAAACCGAGTCGTTTTGAGATACTCATTGACATGGTTGATGCTAGCACATTAGGCTATGACATACATTCTGTTTTCCCGTGTATTTGGTTTGAATCGTGAAGCCTAAGTAAAGTAAATAGCCTATTTTGTGACGCATTTTCTCAGCTTTTTGACTTGTAGGCTACATAGTGCAAGGTTGCTTAATTTTCTCATTTAATTGTACTTGCTTGACTTGAGAGTTGAACAGAACCGTCTTGATTGAGTCATGTGCATCGTGTGTGTGAGGATGTGTGATTTTCTATGTCATCCTGTGTAGTCTAGAACTTGCCCCGTGTGTTAATTGAAGCGAAATTGTAAGTTGTGCTAATCTAGGAGATGACGTAGGCATTTTCTTCTTGATCATGGATGTGCTTGTCACATAAAAATAAAATTTTCCGTTGCTAGCCCCTTTGAGCCTATAGACCTTTCTTTTGGCACCCACATTACAAGCCATACCCCTATTTTTTTCTTAATTTGATATTGATTGAACCTTTACCTCCTAAGGCACTTAATCGCTAAAAGAAGTAAGGTTAGATATTGGGGAGTAGCTTTTGATTGGAACCATGGAGGGGCCCGTTGGTGCACTAAAGTTGAAATCAAAAGACACTAGCCAATGAACTTTAATGTATGGAGCGTGTGAAAAAAGAAAAGAAGAGAGAAAGGAAAAGAAAAATTGAAAGAAAAGAAAAAAAATGATAGTGAAAGTATGTAGGAAAATAAACACCTCTAATTCTCATTGATTTGTGCTAGTGAAAAATAGAGAAGTGCTTAATTGAAAAGAGGGATATGTTGTATATGGCAAGTTTGGTTGAAGAAGAGTATGTGCTTGAATTGTAAATGTAGTGTATTAAAGTGCTTATGAGGGTTAGCCACTATTCCTAAATGTATCCTACCCATCCCTTAGCCTACATTACAACCTTAAAAGTCCTAATTGATCCTAGATTTGGCTAACTTAAATTAGTAGAGATATCCACTACGGGCAAGCTTATGGTACGACCACGGGATGCATATGAATTCTTTGTGAGACTGAATAAATTTTGTTCAATTGTGTGATGTCCTTAATCTATATTCAAAAGTATATTTGAATGTGTGCACCAATTTATACTCACTCTTTTATTGTTGGTAAGGGCACATGATCTCATGAAGGATTGGTAATGTTGTAAACTTTCTTGTTAGGTAAGTGCATGAATTGATGGTGCTTAGTGGTTGCAAGTCGATTGTTGAGGTTGGGTGGTGACAAATAGGTTGTTGGATTTTATTGAATTGAAATATTATACTTGGGTATGCTTAAACGGGAAGAATGTGAATTTTTGTGTGTTCATGCTTGTGTGCCGGTATTGATCATGGTCAAGGGTATAGTGTGTGGTTAAAAGTTAAGGTGTTTCACTATGATTGAACTTTGTACGTAGTTGGGGGTTCATTAGATTGTCCAATTGCTCGAGGACGAGCAAGAGTCTATGTGTGGGGTGTTGATGTTTGGCTTAAAGTATATATATTTTTATGTATAACGCCTCATATTTTATTCTTGTTTCGTGAATTTGGGATGTCAAATGCTATGAATTATATTAATTTGAAGTATTTTTACGTGTAGGAATGATTCGGGAGCAAGTGGGGGCAAAACGTGCAAGAATTGAAGCTAAAACGGACAAAATCGAAAAAGAAGCTAGTTGGGCGCCACAGGCAGCGCCTGGCGCCACCTGTGGCGCAGAAAACAGTATGAAATATTTTTGGGCGCTATGGAGGGCGCCTGGCGCCGGGCTGGGCGCCGGTTACGTGAAATTTCGTCCTAGTTTGCCCGGGACTCGATTTAGTCGGCCCTAAACCTATCCAACACGTATAAAAGCCATCCTAAAACCTATTTTGAAGGGAGAGACGCACTTGGGAGCAAAGATACACGCAAGAAACTTTGAGGAGCAAGAACAACTCGGAATTATTCATCTTTTCCAGTATTTTCAATTAATCAAAACTTATGCAATTGTTTGATTACATTATGAGTGGCTAAACACCCATTGTTCTGGGGTTGTGATTTAGCCATGAATATTGTTGTTTGATATTAACTTAACCTTGATTATAATTCACCAACATATGGTTGTTTCTTCAATTCTGTGTTTAATTGCTTAATTGTCTGGCCAGCAGTTAGGTTCTATTTACTATCTATGCTATGCTTGGGAAAGTCGTGTTTAGATTAGAGAAGAATTGAAGAGAGCATGATCTTAATCCTTAGGGGGAGCGGATTTGTGGTTAGGATAGGAATATACCTAGTCACCATACTTAATTAAATATCGTGATCTTAATGCGTTCTTAATAGATTTATTTCATAGGAATATAGGCGTTAATCTATTGAGAACAGGTGAGTAGTACTTCGGGAGAAGGCTATGAGAGCATTTATCGATTAATTAGCAACCATGAGTGAATTATATGAAAGGGAGAGATAATTAGAACACAATACGATTGGTGAATCGATCACAACCCTGGAATACTTGTCTCTACTGAATACACAACAATCAACTTGTTATTTGATAATTTAGTTATTATTTAGAACCGTAGTATAGTATAATCATATTTTCGGACTTTGGTTTTAGCTGGATTGAATAACAATTTTAGCGATTTAGTGAGTAGTTTACACAAGTCTCTGTGGGTTCGACACTCAACTTATCATTATATTACTTGTCGACCACGTATACGTGCGTGTGCGTTTGGGAGCAACAACAAACATTGAGTATGAGTGAGATAGTAAAGGGTTCAGTAGGTGGAATTGAATTGCAGTTTAAAGATGAAGAGTTATAGGAATGTTAATAGATGTTCCCTCGAGGGGTTTTCATAACTACATGAAGAAAAACTGCTAACAATTGATGATGTTATTGATACTGAAGTGAGGGTGACAATGAAGTTTGCACAACAAGTGGAGATTGACACACAAAAAAAGGCGTATAAGGTAGACATGACTCCATTTAAGAGATAGTTGATTCACTTAGTGAATTCATGCTTTCTTCAGAGGTCGAAGCGAATGAATGAAGCTACTTTACTTGACATGGCTATGATGGAACTGATAGATGTAGGAAAGCTAGTGAACCTGCCTGATCTGATAATCAAGCATATGGCTCGAGTTGCTGCCACTAGCAAAGCAACTCATGCCCTACCATAGGTCTTCTTTCTGACTGAGGTTTTTGACAAGTTGAGTATTATGCTTCCAAAACGTAGGTATTGGAATCAAACTGATGTACTGGATGCTATTACTCTCAAAAAATGTGGGTACACTAAGCTCAAATCAAGATATGATGGTGGTGTTTCCATTCTTCCTAGAAGTAGTAGGGCTGGAGAACTGTCCAAGCACCTGGAGTTGACTCTTAATTAGGAAAATAAGAAGCTTAGGGAGGACTACGATGATCCGAAAAGAAGCTAAGGAGGTTAGGGAGGAGATGCGGAAGGATGGAGAGGCACACGGCCAGTAGATGAACTTGTTGCTTAAAGCCTTTACTCCTTCCACCTTACACACTTGACCTTGGTCCTCAGCCCCATGCCTTACTACTAAGTCCTAGCTTCATGTGTCTAGTCATGCGTCTTTTGTTCAGTTCCTTTGTTTGTGGCTGTGCAGTGGCACTAAAGATAATTTTAGATTTTATTATGGTTTTGACTTGGGCCTTTTCGGCTATAATTGGCACTTCCCTATAATATGCTGCTTGTTTTTTTATTCTGAGATAGATAATATCATTAGAACGATAGTTTGATAGTTTTGCCTTCTTTGTGCTGGTATTCGAGGCCTAACTCGCCATCAGCTTGGCGCTAACACTGTCTTTTGCATCTGTAAGCATCCCAAAAGGGGAAAGATGATTGTGACTGTTATTTCTTAAGTTCAAATGGCTACTTTGTTATTTTTGTGATAACTCTTACTTGTGTGTGTCCTATGCATATTTGTACATAAAATAGCCTAAACAATAAGGAATTCATATGGGTCAATAGGCACTTTGTTTTTTATAAAAAAGGAGAAAATTGTTAAGTCTTATATATTTTGGTGATTAACAAATATGTGCCATGTAAATATGTCAAGAACCAGGTCCTTTCTTACCCAGTGCTCCCACTCCTCTGCGGTGCAATAAACTCATGCGGTAACAATTATTACTGCAATTTTCTAGAAAAAAATATCGTAATATCTCTTCTTTAATTGCTTGAGATATGGGAAAATATTCTGGAAGATTATGAAGAAATCTCATTGGCAGTTGGCGCTAATTAAGAGATTTACACGTCTAGGATTCTTACCTAAAATAGGACTCCTAATAATTTTGTTGCCGTAGCCGCATAATTACTAACGTGTGAAATAAGTGGTTGTTCTACTATTGAGAGAGTAGTATTTGGCGAACAAGAACGATGCAAGGAACACTAATCTTGAAGCTTTCAATGTGTAAGCATTATCATTATGAGGGTGAAGAAGAGCACTGGAGGAGTCGGATCTTACGGTGTCTTAGTTATCTTTGAGTCGAGTCCTAGTTCATTGTATTAGGCTATTGAGTTGTATGCTTTGATTACTTAATTATGTGAAACATTTGTTGTATCGTGAACCTAAGATCTCTTGTCATGATCCAAATCTCAACATGTCGTGATGGCACCTATCACAGTACTAGACAAACTGACAATTACAAATTAACTACGTATTTTAAATTAAAAACATGATGTAATAAGTTTAACAATAAAAAAATCTCATAGATAGCCAATAAGAACAACTGCGACTCAACTACAAAATCTCCCAAAATCCGGGTGTCACTAAGTACATGAGCTACTAATGACACAGTCAAAACTTCTTATACAACTGTCTGGAAAGATAGAACATTGTTAAATAAAACTGAAAAGAAGGAGAGTTGAGGTTTGCGGACGCCATAGCAGCTACCTCAATAGTCTCCAAGCAGGTACTACTCCAAGTCTAGCAACTATCCGGTCCAGATGTACCTGGATCTGCACACGAAGTGCAGAGTGTAGTATGAGTACAACCGACCAAATGTACTCACGGGACTAACCTTGGGCTAAAAGCAGTGAACAACTCAGAAAGGTAAAGTCCAAATCCAGATAATAACATTATAGTTATAACAGGTAAAAGAAAGTAATAACTCAAAGGAATCCCATAATCAATTCGTACATAGTACAAAAATGTTGACATGCTTTTAAGTTTAACATTTTAAGCCCAACACTGAGATAATATGCCAAGTATAACTAATATGAGGATTGTTACATCTTTTTATCTACATTTCAAATATGCATGTCACATGTAATGCATCACAGTGATAGACTCATGTACTCACCTTCTCAGAGTACTCCATTTCATTATCTCACACTCCTACTCATCACTATCAATCGCTCTGCACACTCAATCACTCAGAACTGTACGGTATCTACACTCACAACTGGTATGTCAAACTTCGGAAGGGCGAATCATTCGCAAGCCCTAATATAAGTCAACATGGCATGGCGCTGCGTGCATCCCAATCCCATCATGAATCAATAAAATCTCTTGCGGCGTGCAGCCTGATCCCATAAATATCACTCACAATCCGGTCCTCAGTCATCAATCTCTCCAATCTCTCGGGATCACAAATCATGCCAATGAGCCGAAACAATGATAACATGATGTAACAATAAATAATAACAGAGAGTGAGATATGATATGCAAATGGTGAATGTGACTAAATACAAGATTTCAAGCAAATAACTCAACAGCAAAAATGACCCAAGTGGATCCCAACTGAATAAACATACGACCTAAGCATGATTCTAACATGGATCACAAGTAAATTACTCTAACACATAAGAATTTCGTGGATAGAAACAAGTATAGATAACTACATTGTACCATAGAATCAACCGAGTCACATTTACCACGGTGCATGCCCATACGCCCGTCACGTAGCATGTGTGTCGCCTCAACACCAAAAATGTAATACGAAATGTGATCTAGGGATTCTTACCCTCAATACCAAGTTTAAAAGTGTTACTTACCTTAAAAAGCGCAACTCAATGCTCTAATAAGCCCTTGCCTCGCGAATCGGCCTCCGAACAACTCGAATCTGTCCACAAACAACTTAGTACAATCAATACAAGCTATTGGAATCGATTACATACGATAAAGCTAGTTCTTTAACAAAAGTCAAAAAGTCAACCATGGGCCCATTCGATAACGAGTTCAACCATACCAAAATCATCCAATTCCGACTATAAATCGTCCCTCAAATCTTACTCTCCAATACATGGGTAAAAAATCCCCAAATTCCATCTTAGATTCATGACAAATAGGTGAAATGGTCAATGGGTACTCAAAATATATGGAAACAAGTGATAAAAAATCACTTACATATTGAAATCTAGTGAAAACCCCTTCAAAAATTGCCTCAATCCGAGCTCCCAAAGTCCAAAAATGAAAAAAACTCGGAACCCTTTGGAATTAACACTACCAGAACTTTCGCACTTGCGATCCCTCATCCGCTTCTATAGAACCACATCTGCGGTAAAAATTCTGCACCTGTGAAACTCACTTGAGCTCTGCCTCTCTGCTTTTGCGGCCTGCAGAACGCACCTACGACAACGCTCCTGCGTGTACAAAACGCATCTGCGGATGTTGTTTCTGCGCACAAGAGTCCACTTCTATGGAAACACCTAGCCACCTCACATCTCACCTAATTCCGCTTCTGCGACCTCCTCCTCGCAAAAGCAACTCTCCTTCTGCGGATACCCTCATGCATCCGCAATCCAACATCCCCAACTCACCTCCACATCTGGGCATTGCCAGCTGCACCTACAGCCAAATTCATACAGGTGCGGTGGCACTAGAACTAAACACACCAGCATTTACATAAGTCCGAATTTCAGTCTGATTTCAATCTAAATCACACCCGAGGCCCCCGAGACCCCATCCGAACATACCAATTCATTTTCAAACATCATACGAACTTAGTCGAGGCTTTAAATCACATCACACAATATCATAAATACAAACCGCACCCCAATTCAAGCCTATTGAAACTAATGGATGTGTGTGTAACATTCGTGATATTGTTTGTGGTTGGGTTTGAGTCTAAGATTGCAAGTTTTCTAATCTAAATTTTGTTTTTTGGGCTCAATAATTTTGGTAGATTTGCGTTAAATTCTATAGGGTTAGTCGTGATTTTTGTACCTTTTGAGTCGGGTGATTTTCCACGTTAAATCTTGTGTTCTTTACTTATCAGCCTTTACATAATCTAAGTACTTAACTAAAGAATCAAGGATTTTAGGAAAATCATAAGAGCACTCAAATTAACAAAGAAGGAACTTATCGCCGAATTCGGATTGACTTTGCTCTTTGTATGGGTCTTGTCTCGAAAGTAGTGTGTAACGCCTCAAAAGTTATTTTGTGTTGTGTCTATATATGATCTAGAGTTTGCATGGGGAAGCCTTAACCATTCCAATCTCGAACGGGGAAGTTGGGGGATGCTTGTCTGCAGGTCCTCGCGCCGCAAGGGGAGGCAGACGTCCATCCTTTAGTATTTTTTAGCAGGTTCTAGCGATGGCCTCTCGACCCCTCCACTTTACTGTCTCAAATGATCACAGGAACCTCTCGGAGGCCAGGCCTGCTCGCGACTCAAGCAAGCAAATGTCCCCCCCCCCCAGACACTTCAATTCTTTGTGTCTTTCACTCAAACTTGCTCCGAATCACTCTTCATTCCGCTTTCATCAAACTCACTTTCTACACATGTAGAACACGTAATAAACCATTAACCATGGGAACCACAATACTTAAGAATACGATATAAGGTGAAATCATGCTAAATATATATGTTCTAGCCGAATATCAACAATGCACAATCCAAGAAGTCTCCTTCACATTGGTAACCATACAATGTCCTTTAGAACTACTTATATGACCAACCTTTTTATTATTCTCATGCATCATGCAATTGAAAGGGAGCTTTGGCGTAACTGGTATAGGTGTTGTCATGTGACCAGGAGGTCATGGGTTCAAGCCGTGGAAACAATCTCTTGCAAAAATGCAGGGTAAGGTTGCGTACGATAGACCCCTTGTGGTCTGGCCCTTCCACGGACCCCGTGTATAACAGGAGCTTAGTGCACCGTTCGGCCCTTTTTTTATGCGTCGTGCAATAACCACAACCCATACTATAGGATTACAATAATATTTCACTCTGTGCTATCATAACTATTCCCATTTATATGTCACTGATGATAGTATACCTACTGTTTACCCTCAAAATCGGATAACAATTCAATTTCTAAGTGGTTTTAAGGATACGTGGATTAAATTGATACAAAGCAAAATTAGATTGAAATTGAAATAAAGTATTATAAAGTAAATTCAAACCACACTAATTCAAAAGTTACAGCCTTGGGTGGTAAGCCACCCTTGAACAGAATGCATTTCGATTAGTGTCAAGACACAATTCAATAAGAAATTCAAAGAGAAAATAGCAGTATATTGCTTCTGAACGATTGTTACCATGTTTTTACATTAGGTAGGGGAGTTCTACATTAGGTACAATTCTATAAAAGGTAAAAATCTCCTGATTTGCTGATTTGTCGATTCCTTATTGATACATGCCGAGATTCTTGTCGTAATACTCGATCGATCACAGATATTTCAGCCTTCTGTTATTTTGGTCTTCTGTCAGTTACACTGATAATGTTTCCTTGATCTCATTCGAGGTCAGGGTCGATTCCGGGATCATGGATCTAATATTTTCGAGGATGGACATTCTGACCGTGTGTTCTGGTTCGATGGGGCTTGGGGTCGATCTTCAATCTCTCATGTTACGAGCCCGATCTTTCATGTAGTAGACGAGCCCGATTTCGACCATAAACAGATAGTCCCCTCATTTTTTGGAGTGTAAATGACCAGAAAAGATATGAGCTTTCGATTCTCACCTCGATACTCCGCTTCAGAAATGACAAAATGCGTGAAACGTCTCGTCAGTCACGTCTTAATGGCATTAAATGATTGTCAGTTGCGGGTCGGCCACTTCTGGATTCGAACCGTTATTTAAAAACTATAAATACCCTTTTCCTTATCCATTCCAACTTTACTTCCAAATGTTCTACCCATGTTTCTTTGAAATTTCTCCATTTTCTAGCATTTATATTCTGATTTCTTGAGATCCTTTGTGAAGAATTTTGTTTGCCTCCACCCCAAATAATTAAGCGTACTTCTCTAACTTCCTCTTCTTTTTTTTTACCCTCCATTTAAAAGAAAAGGGCGAAGACTTCAAAACTGTTCCCCAAAAAGAAACTACTTCTACATCACGGCCGTCCAGCGAGGAATCAGTGGCGAAACCTCCTCTAAGCACGTTCATTCCTAGTGGGTGCTCGGTGTCTAACGATTTTAAGGTTGCAAAACCTTCACCCGTACCGGGCCAGGATGAGAAGGTCTCAAGGCACATCTGCTCGATCATTGAAGAAATTCTCCCCGCAGTTAAAAAGGATTGCAACTGGGTCGACAAAGACGTGGTTGTTCATAGTCCCGATGAAGATATCACTACCCACGTCGAAGGATACTTAAGTGTTTACAATTATCCTTTTACGATGGGCCCGTTGGACCCGGTAATCATCCATTTCTCCAAAAGGTACGAGGTGTGCCTTGGTCAGATCCACCCTTTATTACGGAGAATCGTTGTCCTTCTTCGATTCTTCGTGAGCAAGATCGACGGCTGCCATTCCCCGTTGACCACCTTATGCGCCTATACAATCCGCGACTCTATCAGGGGGACCGATCAAACCCGCGTGCCAGGCTAGTAAAGCCCAATTCTCGAGCGTCGATGAAGATCGGGACCGAGGCTGGCTAGACCGTTTTGTCAGAGTGAGGCCCTCAGACCTGATCCTAGCAGAGTGCATGCCGTTCTCCGAGAAATGGAACATAAAACAAATGTAAAAAAAATTTTTTCCAAAATTTTATTATACTCTTCTTTCCTTTATTCTTATCGGTTTTTGGTGGTGGTGCAGCTATTGCTGGGGTGCCGAATGTAGTCCCTCGACTCAAGGAGTGGGTCGGGGGCCTCGTGTCCCCAAAGCCATATTTTAAGCGCGCATGACGCGAACTCCCGAAGGGCCGGTGGGAGACCCAATCTCACGGTGAATTTCCTTTCCTGAGTGAATAACATTTGGGTTTCTTTTGTGTTTCTTGAGTTCTTACTCGTTTTGTTTGCCTTTGTAGGTCTTTACAAAATGTCGTAATGAGGCCTATATCTGGTGACGAGGATTGCCCTGCCGAGTTCCCTTCTTCAAGACAAGGTTAGGAGAATAAGAGAAAATGGGCTTCGAGTTCTCCGAACTCAGAAAAAAAATAAACAGAAGGCTGGTGCGCAAATCTAAGGATAGCACCAGCGCTCGAGCGCCCTTTTTTGACTCACTCCACCGGCCGAGGGACGAGTCAGAAGAAGAAGAAGAAGCCTCTAAACTTGTGGCCCACGTGCTGCCAGGGTTCGAGGTATGAGGGGCCTCCGAGTTAATGATAGGTATGGCCGATTTGCCTCAAGCCACGTAGGCTGACGAGGAGGTCGTGGTCGGCGCCAATGTGGAGGCCATGGTTGAGGCCAATATGGAGGCCGTGGTCGAGGCCAATGTGGAGGCCGTGGTCGAGGCCAATGTGGAGGTCGTGGTCGAGGCTTCTCAGGATGAGGGTAGAGCCCCGAAGGATGTACTTGGTGTGATAGACATCACCAAGTCGCCATTGTTCACTGAGTCTATGATCAACGAGGCTCAGGCACTAAAACCTCGCCTTAACAAGGGGGCATTTGGAGCGGATGACCCCTTCTGCGACTTTTTAGATGACGTGGATTCTACTGCCACGGAGAACGTTACCGGATTGGCTAACTTAGAGGTGCCGAGGAAGAGTCCATCTTTGGGAACAAGCGGGCATTCATCAAGCCCGAAATT
Organism: Nicotiana attenuata; assembly: GCF_001879085.1. NCBI lineage: Eukaryota > Viridiplantae > Streptophyta > Magnoliopsida > Solanales > Solanaceae > Nicotiana > Nicotiana attenuata. The sequence goes on from NW_017670629.1 coordinate 25,472, forward strand.
AATCAACCAATTCCCAGCTCCAAGCGTGGATCCTGACCGGAAGCGATCGATCATCATCTCGATTTCGGAGGATTCCCAGGTCCTTTCTGCCCCCGTAGGGGTGGCCAGCTACATTCGGTGCATTGTGACCGAGGAGGACCAAGCCAAGATTAACGAGGTGGAAGTGCCTTGCCTGTTCAATGAAGCTCAACGGGTGTTAAACCGGGTAACTTCAGATACCTCTTGATGATTTCTAGTTCGTACTTAGATTAATTTGTAGATGATCATAACTTCTTTCTCTCTATTTGTAGGCCTCGGTACTTCATCACGTGACTTTTCTCCGATATCGAGAAGAGCTAAGCCAGAATGAGGCTGAGATTCGAGGGCTCACTAAGAAGAGAGATGCTTACAAACTTCTCAGTAAGCAAAGTGAAGGGGAGGCTAAGAGCCTCCGAGCTGAGCTAGAGGTAGCTCGGAAGGAGCATGCTGACCTGGTCGAGAGGGTAGGAAGAGTATTTGAAGTTAGTGACGATGAGTCAGACACGGTACTAATGGTCCAAACCCGCAGGTCCAAAAGAAGCTTGATCAGATCGAGCAGCTCCGGGCAGAGGTGGATGCGGTAAAGTCCAAGGCCGAAGAATGGAAAAGCAACATGGACTGCTCGGCCTCGGAAAAGGAGACTGTCCGGGCACAATTGGCATCGGCTGAGGGCCAGCTTCGAGCTGTAAAGGAAAGGACGTTGGTCCAAGACAAAATGATTGAGGAGCTCCAATCCCACTAGAGTTTGGCCGTCTCCGATCAAGAAAATCAGGCGAGCTTGAAATGGCCAAGTCGGAGGCCGAGGTGATTAATGCATGCCGATAAGATGGTGACCATTTATAAGGTCGATGCCAAGGCGGCTGAGGTTCAAGAAAATGATATCATTGAGCACGCGAGGCGGCAATCTCGAAGGGAGGCCCTCGAGGAAATTCATGCTCGGGGTTTCGACTTATCGGCTGAGATTAAAAGTGCCAAGGAGCTCGAATCTGAGGCCAAAAATTTGGCCTATCCCAAATATGATGAAGATTCTGAAGATTTGGGCGAGTCCGAGGATGGAGGAGACCCCGAAGGTGATGATGCGGCCCTCGGCAAAAACTAGGCCACTTAGGCTCTTTTCAGATGTTTTTGTTTTTTGCTTTTTGTATCACCCTTTTGTTAAGTCCATTTGGCCTTTGGAAGAATTATTATCAAGGCCATCTGGCCTTTATAAAAAAAAAAAAAATTACATGTATATAAAGCCATTTTTTTCCTCCAGCAATTTCTGAGTTTTTTCGTTTGCTTTATGACTTATGTTTGCAAAGATTAAAATGCCTTAGCACGAAATGGTTAGGTTATGTTCCTAGGTTCAAACAAGCCTTGCCTTTAACATTATTTTGCTTAAGGCATCGTGGAGGTTCGGTGTGTCCGGAAAATGTTTTCCCCAGCGTACTTATAAATTTTTTAGGTTGTACATTGTCGAGGGTAGCCTTTAGAACCGGTTAAGAAATTTCAAGGCCTTGATGTTTTTGTTACGGGCCTCGGACGTGTCTGAGCAGTTTTAATATAGCCGTAGCCTTTTTAATTCGGGTGCTGCCTAGTGGGCTTGTCACCCTAAGTTATCCGGGCTTGCCTAGGATAATAGTCCCCGAGTGGGGATGGTCGTAGCCATTAAAATTCAGGTGTTGCATAATAGGTCTTGTGCCCCCGAGTTCTGACAGCTCGGACCGTTCGACTTTGTTTTCGGATGGCACTCTCTGAGTGAGAGTGATTGTTCGAACTCAAATTAAGGTGGTCCTTGGGCTCGATACCTTTAGGGGGTCGGATGAAGGAAATTCCTTGAGAAATTCAACAAAAATTTAAGGACAAGATATTTATCTACAAGGAAATGACTTATTTTTATTATTGTGCATAATAGATATACATGTGTACATGCTTTTTGCTAAGGCTCGAACAATCTATGTGGGCATGGTTCATTTGATCGTTTGGCCCTTACAATAAATCCTATCGATCAAGACCATTCAATCAAGAATTTTCATTCTTTGCTAAAGTCGATATCTGAGGGAAATGCCCCCACAATATTCGAGGTTGATCATAGAGAGAAGCCTCAGATACTGTTGATGCGATCTTTGACACTGATTCATGACCGTCCTTCTATTATATGTTGCCGGAAAGCCCAGTTGGGACAAAATCGGCTTAAGGGAAAAAGAGTCAACGCGTGCTTGCAGACCTAAAATTTTGTACCTTTCCTTGTTGGTTTCCTACAAGCGTTAGTTCAAAATGTAAAGAAAAGAAAGAACGGGGCTGTACCTTAGTATTAATAACATTTCAAGTGAGTTATATTCAAGTTGCTCGTCATTCATTATTCTGAGTTATTAGGATCCCTTTCCGGTGATCTTGCTAATTTGGTACGGTCCTTCCCAATTCGGCCCCAGCCTCACATCGTTCGGGTTTTGGGAGCTTAGTATGACCTTCCTTTGTACTAAGTCCCCAGTATTGAAGTGTCGAAGGTTGTCCCTTCGATTGTAATATCTCTCGATCCGCTGTTTTGGGGCGGCCAACCAGACAAGGGCGGCTTCCCGCCTTTAATCTAATAGCTCCAGGCTTATACTCATTGCCTCGTCATTCGATTCCTTTGTCGCATATCGGAATCTGATACTTGGTTCTCCTACTTTTACCGGTATAAGAGCTTCGGCACCGTAAACCAACGAGAATGGGGTGGCCACGGTATTGGACTTCAAGGTTGTACGGTATGCCCATAGGACTTCCGGTATGATTTCCTTCCATTTTCCCTTGGCATCGGTTAACCTCTTTTTAAGGTTTTGGAGCATGGTTTTGTTAGTCGATTTTTCTTTTTCTTTCCCAGTAGGGTGATAGGATGTTGATAGGATCCTTTTGATCTTATGATCTTTCAGAAACTTTCTTAATTTGCTGTCGATAAATTGTTTCCCATTGTCGCGCACAATTTCGGACGGCATTCCGAACCGGCATATGATGTGGTCCCAAATGAAATCGATGACTTTCTTCTCCCTGACCTTCTCCTATGACTGGGCTTCCACCCACTTAGAAAAATAGTCAGTCATAAATAATATAAATTGAGCCTTACCGTGTGCCCATGGAAGAGGGCCAACGATATCCATTCCCCACTTCATGAACGGCCATGGTGACAAAACAGAATGCAGCAGATCCTCGGGTTGGTGAATCATCGGACCATGTCTTTGGCATTCATCAAATTTTCGCACGAACTCCTTCGCGTCCTTTTCCAAGTCGATCCCGTAGTAACCGGCTCTGATTACCTTTTGAACCAATGATTCGACGCCTGAATGATTTCTGCAGGTGCCCTCGTGAATTTCCCTCAGAACATACTCGGTATCTCCTGGTCCCAACATATCCCTAGTGGGCCATCGAACGGTCTTCTGAACAGGGTTTCGTCTTCGGACAAGCTAAACCGGGATGCTTTCATAGGCAGGGCCCTTAATTTTTTTGGATCCGAGGGTGGTTTTCTGCCATCAAATATTCTATATATTTTTTTCTCCAATCCCAAGTTAGGCTTGTTGGTTTATCTCGGCATGGCCTTCTTCCACTATCGATCTCATGAGTTGTACGACTGCCCCCGAGTTGAGCTCGTCATCCTCGACCGACGATCCTAAGTTAGCAAGGGCATCTGCCTTGCGATTTTGATCTCGGGGTACATGTTGCAAGGTCCATTCCTTGAACCGATGTAATGTTACATGCAACTTATCAATGTATCTTTGCATTTGTTCTTCTCTAACCTCGAATGTCCCATTAACTTGGTTCACCACAAGGAGGGAGTCACACTTAGCTTCGATCACCTCTACCCCCAAGCTTTTGGCTAGTTCGAGACCTGCAATCATGGCCTCATATTCGGCCTCGTTGTTAGTCAATTTCACAGTTCCAATGGATTGTCTAACTACATTGCCTGTTGGTGGCTTCAATGCGATGCCAATTCCGGACCCTTTTGCGTTTGAGGCATCATCTGTAAATAGGTTCAAGATCCGTGAAGAGGTCCCCGAGTTTACCAATAACTCTTTCTCGACCTTGGGTATTAGGGCCGGTGTAAAGTCGACCACAAAATCTGCCAAACTTGAGACTTAATGGCTGTTTGGGACCGATATTCAATATCGTACCCGCTGATTTCCACGACCCATTTGGCAAAACGTCCCGAGAGCTCGGGTTTATGCATTATATTTTGCAATGGGTAGGTAGTCACAACACATATAAGATAACACTAAAAATATGGTTTCAATTCCTAGAGGCACTTAGCAAAGCAAGTGCCAATTTTTCTAGGTGAGGGTACCTAGGTTCGGCCTCACCTAGAGTCCGGCTATCATAGTAAATTGGAAATTGTGTACCTGGCTGTTCCCGGACCAGGACTCCACTTACAACTATGTCCGATACTGCCAAGTATAGGTATAGTTATTCGTCTGACTTTGGCGTGTGAAGCAGTGGTGGGCTTGATAGATACCGTTTGAGCACCTCCACGGCCCGTTGGCACTTCGGGGTCCATGAGAAGTTATTCTTCTTTTTCAACGGCGATAAGAATCAGAGGCTCTTATCGGAGGACCTCGAGATAAATCGCCCCAGGGCGGCTATGCGCCTGGTTAACCTTTGCACGGCCTTCACGTTGTCCACCACTGTGATATCTTCGATGGCTTTGATCTTGTCAGGGTCGATCTCGATTCCCCGGTTGGATACCATGAACCCGAGGAATTTACCGATCCAACTCCAAACGCACACTTCTCCCGGTTCAGCTTCATATTATATTTCTTCAATATGCTGAAGGTTTCCTGCAAATATTTTAAATAGTCCTCTGCTCGCAGGGACTTAACCAACATATCGTCAATGTAAACATCCATTGATTTTCCTATTTATTTTTCGAACATCCGGTTTACTAGGTGTTGATTAGTGGCACTGGCATTTTTTAATCCGAATGGCATCACGTTAAAGTAGTATGTGCCGTACATAGTGATGAAAGAGGTTTTTTCCTGATCATCGGGGTTCATCCTTATTTGGTTGTACCCGGAGTAGGCATCGAGAAAACTGAGTATCTGGTGGCCGGCCGTGGCATCGATCATGCGGTCGATGTTGGGCAAAGGGAGAGAGTCCTTGTGACACGGCTTATTCAAATCCTTATAGTCTACACACATTCTTAATTTGTTCCCTTTTTTAGGGACTAACTCTACGTTTGCTAAACACTCCGGGTATTTAACCTCCCAATTGGACCCTATTTTACGGATTTTAGATACCTCATCCTTGATGAAAGCATGTTTGACCTCGGATTGGGGTCTCCTCTCTGCTTGACCAGATGGAATTTCGGGTCCAGGCTTAGATTGTGAGTGGTTATCTCTTGTGGGATCCCTGTCTTATCAATATGGACCAAGCGAAACAATATATGTTAACTATAAGAAATTGAATGAGTTTTTTCCTGAGCTCGAGAGTTAACCATGTGCCCAGGTATACCTTTTGATCGGGTAGATGCTCAACCAATATGACCTATTCCAACTCCTCGACCGTTGATTTAGTGGCGTGGGAATCATTGGGTGGTATAAAAGACCTGGGAACCCCGTAGTCATCGTCTTAATCAATACCCTGCTTCTCCGGTTGGATCGGAGCTGGTATCGGTAATTGCTATTTATCTTCCTGCTTTGTAGCCGAACTTGGCCCCTTTTATTGGTGTTAGTGCGGATATCAGAATCACCTCTTTGACCAGAAACATCTCTTTTGCGACTCGCTTTTGATAGATTGTTTGAATCCCACCCGGTGTTGGGAATTCAAACACTTGGTGCAAAGTTGAGTGCACTGCCCTCATGTTGTGGATCCATGGTCTCCTAAACAGGGTGATGTACCTCATGTCTCCTTCGATCACATAATAATTGGTTTCCTGGATGGTTCCGGCGGCATTCATTATTAATGTTATCTCTCCCTTAGTGGTTTCAAATGCCATGTTGAATCCATTTAGAACTCGGACTGCAGGCATGATTTGATCTTGTAGGCCGAGCTTTTCCACAAACCTCGATCGGATGATGTTGGCCGAGCTACCTGGATCAATTAACTCATGCTTAACTCGAGATTTATTTATGAGTACAGATATTAATAGTGCATCGTTGTGGGGCTGCACGATCCATTCTGCGTCCTCATTGTTTAAAGACAAGGTTTCTTCTGGTATGTTATCTCGAGTCCATTTTCCCTCGTGATGGATACTTTGTTGCGCTTCAACATCGGTCCTTGAGGGACATCGACCCCACCGATAATTATCTTAATGACGTGTTGAGGCTCGGTCGCTCAGGAATTCTTGAAGGTGCCCGTTTTTGAATAGCCAGGCTACTTCCTTTCTCAACTGTAGGCAATCTTCTGTTCTCTGGCCGTGAGTGTCATGATACTTGCACATCTGGTTAGGATCCCTATGAGCAGGATCATATTGTAGAGGTCGAGGCCATTTGGTGTCCTTGATGCGTACGATAGTTGATACAATGACGGCAACATCGACGTTAAAGTTATAGTCTAATAACATCGGTGCTTCCTTGGACCTGACAGGCCTGTCGAAACCGTTCTTGCTCATGAGTTCTCGGTTGCTCTGGCCTCGGTCACTTCTCCTTTCACTTCGCATAGACGTCCGGATCCACTACTTCTTCGATCTCTATTGTAAGGCTGATATCGATCCCTATTTGACCTCAGTTCAGGATCGATATCTCTCTTGACTCTGTTGATAGTTCTAACGGGGTAAATGGACCCCGAAGGGGCCCCAAGTTGATCATCTTCGACTCTGATCTTAGATTGATATAGGTTATGCACATCGGCCTAAGTGACAGCCGGATATTCTATCAGATTTTGCTTTAATTGTTGTGAAGCCATCGAGCTTCGAACATTGAGTCCCTGCGTTAAAGCTTGAACGGCCCAATCATCAACGACTGGTGGCAGGTCCATCCGTTTCATTTGAAACCGGGACACGAACTCTCTGAGCATCTCATTATGCTTCTTCCTTATTTGAAAAGGTTCGACTTCCTAGTCTCGACCTTGATAGCCCCGGCGTGTGCTTTCACGAAAGAGTCTGCCAGCATAGCAAATGAGTCAATAGAATTAGGAGGTAAATGGTTATACCATATCATAGCTCCTTTCGACAAGGTCACCCCGAATTTCTTCAACAAGACAGACTCGATCTCATCATTCTCTAAGTTGTTCCCTTTGATTCCACATGTGTAGGAGGTAACATGCTCATTTGGGTCGGTCATTTCGTTGTACTTAGGAATATCGGGCATGCAAATTTTTTTTCAGGGATCGGCTTTGGAGTTGCATTCGGAGGGAAATGTGTTTGCATGAACTTCTTGGAATCCAGGCCTTTCAGTATCGGTGGCTTGTGCTCCCGGGATTTACTCGACCCTGGAATTGTAGGTTTCTACCTTTTTGTCATTTGTTTCAATTTTCTTCTCCCCTGATTCTATTTGTTTTTTCAGCTCCTCAAACATTTTTATGATCTCGGGGTTGGTTCCCTACTCGTTTCCATTTGACCTCAGTGCGACCGGTTCATTCCTGCGGGTGCTTTCCTAGTGCGGATCGGGTTCAATTCTGCTTGGTGTGTGGCTTTGGTTCTGTAACTGAGTTGTCACCGTCTGTTGAGCCTGTAACATTTCAAAGATCATCCGTAAATTGATCTCGTCTTCTCCATTATTTAGAGTATTTTGCGATGTTGATCAGGCTCCTCCACGGATGATATTCTTGCAGTCGGTAGGATGATTTTTTTATAGCCACATGCGAGTTAGCGTCTAACGGATCCACGACTGGAATTCCGATAGGATCAACTGGCGGTACCTCTTTACTGGGTGGTATGTTGTTATTCTCATCGTGGTGACCCGATTCATTGTCAACAGGTAGGGGTGCTAATTGTCAGTTTGACATTTTGAGCTTTAACCTGAAATTAGAGACACTTCAAAGAACAAGTGTAAAGTAGTGTGTGTTGAAGAAATTTGTATCAAACAACCACTATTATCCTTAGCCCCACAGTGAACGCCAAACAGTTTACCCTCAAAATCGGATAACAATTAAATTTGTAAGTGGTTTTAAGGATACGTAGATTAAACTGATACAAAGCGATAAATTAGATTGCAATTGAAATAAAGTAAATTCAAACCACAAATTAAAAGTTAAAGCCTTGAGAGGTGTACCCCCCTTAAACAGAATACACTTCCATCAGTGTCAAGGCACGGTTCAATAAGAACTTTAAAGAGAAAATAGCAGTATATTGCTTCTTAAGGATTGTTTCCATATCTTTTACAAGTAATCAGACCCTCCTTTATATATTAGGGGAGTCATACTTGTTTACGGTGGAAATCAGGGCTGCCCGATTTCATTCTTCGATGGACAAAGTGATACAACGTCAGAAGGCAGAACGCCGAGCTCGGGGTCGAAGCTCCTTTACAATGTCGAGGTCGAGGTCGATATCATTTGCCGAGGTCGGAAGAAGGCATGGCCCAAAGATCACGGCGTAAATTACGGAATGGATCAGTCCTCGGCGATTAGATAGCTGTCAAATACGATTTCCTACTGTAATTAGAAGTGTACCTTATTTAGGACTTCCCTATTATATAAAAGGGGATCCCATTCATTTGTAACCCACTGTTCACCGACAAGAAAATATACGCACATAATTCTCATGCTATTTTACCTTCTATTCTTCAGAGTTGTTTTATCATTTATTCCCATAATCATACCTCGAGACTGTCACAGGTCGAGGTCAAGAATTAGCCTACACACTAGTTTGATCTACTTTACTCTTTAATTTATCTATTTAATCCCTTGTTTATCAATGGTGTTGAATTATATCACATATTCTTAAAACCACAATACAAGTTTAATTGTTACTCGAATTTTAGGGTAAACATTTTGGCGCACACCGTGGGGATAAGGATAATGGTGATTGTTTCAGTGCTGATTCTGATAACACACGTTATTTTCACACTAGTTCTTGTCAAGAATGCTCTCAGGTTAAAGCATGTCAAACTCACATAACGCACCCGTACATGGTGATGATGGTCTTGGATTTCACAGGGAAAATGATAACGTAATTGCCCCAGGAGCCGGGGTGCCACTGGTTAATCTAGGGGGAGTACCGATTGTCGATTCAATCGATATCAGTTCGCACATTGCTTTGAATACGGATTGAGGCACGGACCCCGAAATGAGTGTGCGCAGGCAAGGCCGATCTGGTGGCCAAGGAACACAGGGCGTAGGAGACGGGGGAGTTGGTCTCCGGGTAACATTCGAGATGCTACAGGCTCAGCAAGCTGCTATTGCTCAGCTTCAAAGTCAACATAGAACTCCGAGTGTGGTCGAGCCGGAAATCTCTCTCGTATTGAGCCAGTGCCGGAAAGGTCGAATGGTAACGGATCAGGTACTGATCCTACAATTATGAAAATGCTCGAGGAGATCACAAAAAGAATTGAATCGGGAGAGATGAAAGTTGAAGATAATGATAAAAAATAGGAAACATACAATTCCCGAGTTGATCAGATACTGGGGGCACCCCCGATCTTAAAGGGTTTGGATTCAAAGAAGTTCGTGCAAAATCCTTTTCTGCAGAATGCGGCTCCGAAGCACATTCCTAAGAAGTTCCGTATATCGGATATACCTAAATACAATGGGACTACCGATCCTAATGAACACATCACTTTGTACACATGTGGTATAAAGGGAAATGACTTAGAAGACGATGAGATCAAGTCCGTTTTGTTAAAAAAAGTTGGGGAAACACTATCAAAGGGAGCAGTGATTTGGTATCACAACTTGCCACCAAATTCCATGGACTCATTTGCCATGTTAGAAGATTTTTTTGTGAGGGCACATGCCGGGTCCATAATGGTCGCAACAAGAAAATCGAACGTTTTCAAGATAAGACAAAGGGATAACGAAATGCTGAGGGAGTTCGTATTCCGATTTCAAATGGAGCGCATGGAGTTTCCACTGGTCGTAGATGATTGGGCCGTTCAAGCTTTCACCCAAGGGTTTAACGAGCGGAGTTCGATAGCATCACAATAGTTGAAACAAAATTTGGTCGAGTATCCAGTTGTAACTTATGCAGATGTGCACATTCGATATCAATTGAAGATCGGGGTCGAGGACGACCAATTAGGAGCCCCTTCCGGTTCAGTACATCCAAAGAGGTTGGCAGTTAAAACCCCGAGGGACATCGACAGGAAACAAAATAGCAATCACAGCCACCAACCTTGACTGGATTGGGAAAGCAGGAGATAGAAGAAGAAGAGGAGGATTTTCTAACCCCTCGAACCTTTATTGTTCCTGAAGACTCTGACGCCACCAAATAATCGGTCGAAGAGTTGGAACATGTTAATGATCGAGTACCTGCCCGAGAGAAAGGTATACTGGGAACGAGGTTAACCCCCGAACTCAGGAAAAAGCTTATTCAATTTCTTATTAATAACATGGATTGTTTTGCTTGGTCCCATTTAGACATGACAGGATCCCACCGGAGATAACAACACATCGGCTAAGCCTTGACCCTAGGTTCAAACCGGTGAAAGAAAAGTGAAGGCCACAGTCTGAAGTAAAGCACGCATTCATAAAGGACGAGGTAGCTAAACTTCTCAAAATAGGGTCCATTCGGGAGGTGAAATACCCCAAATGGTTAGCCAATATAGTGTGATGACCCAAAAGGTCATCTCGTATTTTAGAATCCAACTCGGGGTTCCTAGGCCTTCAAAATCTCATTTTCTTTCTCCTCGATTTGTGTGCACAGTCCGAGCGTATTTTTGGAAAGCCTTTATGTGAACATTTAAGAAAAATATTAAGTTTTGCCTTTAAAAGTGATTTTAGTTGACTTCAGTCAACATTTTGAGTAAACGGACCTGGACCCGTGATTTGACCGTCTCGGAGGGTCCGCAAAAAAATATGGGACTTGGGCGTATGCCCGGAATCGAATTCCGAGGTCCCTGGCCCGAGTAATGATTTTTTGTTAAAAATTTGTTAAACTGAAAATCTAAGGATTTAAAGAAATTGAATAGTGTTTGATCTTGTTGGTATCGGGCCCGTATTCTTGTTCCGGAGCCCGGTATAGGTTTAATAAAATATTTAAGTCACATCTGTGAAATTTGGTGAAAAACAAAGTTGATTTGACGTGATTCGGATCTTTGGTTGAAATGTTAGAAGTTTTGAAACTTTCTTGAAAATTTCATGCAATTTGGTACTACATTCGTAGTTCTAGATGTTATTTTGGCAATTTGATCGCCCGAGAAATGTCATATGATGTGTTAAGACTTGTGTGCGTGTTTGGTTTGGAGCCCCGAGGGCTCGGGTGAGTTTCGGGTAGGCTATGGGATGTTTTAGACTTAGAAAACCTGGTGTTGGATAGTTGCAGAAATTTCAGGTCTCAGATCCTAGGAGCGTGGCCGCGGAATGAAATTCGCGGACCGCGGTGGGGACTTCGCGACCGCGGTAGGGTAAGGCTCAAAGTTTGCGGCCGCACCCATAAATTTGCGGACCGCGGTGTGGTTCATGACCGCGCCCGAAATTTTGCGGACCGCGTAGTATAGATCAAAGGGGTGCTATATAAACGGGATTTTTCATTCATTTTTCAATGTTTCAATCCCTAAAACATAAGAGGCGATTTTCCAAACACTTCTTCTTCCCCAAATCATAAGTAAGTGATTCTTAACTCATTTCTTTCACTCTTTTACTTCTTTTTACAAGATTTCATCTTAGAATCTAGGGTTTTCATGGTGGAATTAGGGATTTTGAGTAGAACTTGGAATTTAGAAATTTGGGGATTTAGACCTCAAATTGAGGTCGGATTTTAAAACCAATTGTATATCCGGGCTCGGGGGTGAATGGGTAATCGGGTTTTGGTCTAAATTTTGGGTTTGGACCAAGCGGGCCCGGGTTTGGCTTTTGTTGACTTTTTCAAAAATGACCTAAATTTAATTCCTTGCTATCGTGGGTAGTTCCTAAGGCTTAAATTTAATCGTTTGGTTGGTAAATTGCTAGATTCTCTTGGTCCGGAGGCTTGTGCGAAGGGAAAAGTTGTGATTGAGCATTGAGTGGCCCGCGGAGGCGAGGTAGGTGTTGTGACTAACCATAGCTTGAGGGATTAGGTATTGTTTCCTTATTTGCTACGTGTTTAGTTGTTGAGTACGACATATAGGTGAGGTGACGAGTATCTATACGTTGTTGTCGGGTCATAGCATGCGAGTGAGTCTTGTACTTGTGACTGTTGTATTTCTTTATACGTACTGGTCATGCTTAAATTGATTATTCTTCATGTTAAATAAGTCTTATTATGTTTTCCTAATATTAGATTTGGTTGAGTATTGACTCAACTTGAGATTTATATTGCGAAGTTAAATGTTGAAACGAGGTTGGTTATTGATGATTCCCTTGCTGGGTTGCTATTGTTTCTGTTGTTTGGGTGAGGAAGAGTGTAAAGCACGAAGGGTGATACCGTGCAAGATATTGTGAGTGAGTGTTAATGCACGAAGGGTGATGCTGTGCCATATTCTGATATTGACAATGCACGAAGGGTGATGTCGTGCCATGTTATGAGAGAGTTAATGCACGAAGGGTGATGCCGTGCCGTTTCTATTGTTTCTTATGGTAAGGATGAGAGTAAAAGCACGAAGGGTGATGCCGTGCCATTCTTATCTGATTTATATGGTGAGGTTGAGAGTAAAAGCACGAAGGGTAATGCTGTGCATTTTGCCGTTACTGTATTTACTTGTTGTTACTGGTTCAAGGTGTACTAGCTGTTTAAATTCTCTACGATGGTGATTCTTATTTTTGCAATCCCCTCAGCATGTTTTCCCTTCCCATTATTTTTTGTTAAAGTTTCGTTATTGTTATTTCCTCGTATATTATTTAATTGCACAGGTTCATGTTATTTGTTGTGTCCTAGCCTCGTCACTACTTTGCTGAGGTTAGGCTCGGCACTTACCAGTACATGGGGTCGGTTGTACTGATACTGCACTCTGCACTTTCTGTGCAGATTTCGGTGCCGGACCTCGTTGATTAGAGTTGGGTTGCAGCCTTCAGTCCATCAGGAGACCCAAGGTAGATCTGCCAGCGTTCGCAGACCCTGGAGTCCCCTTCCCTTTATGTTAGTTTATCCTATTTTCCTTCATTTCGAGAACGGATGTATTTTCTTTAAACCAGTATTTGTAGAAACTCTTAGAAGTTCGTGGATTGTGACAGCAGATCTTTGGGTAGTCGTGTAATAGTTTATAGAATTTCCGTACTTCTTATTGGTTTAGTTTAAATTACTGTTAATTATTGTTTTGGTTAGTGATTAGTATGATAGAATTGTATCTGTTGGCTTGCCTAGTATTCTAAGAGTTAGGCGCCATCACAATCCTGACGGTGGGAAATCTGGGTCATGACATGTAGTCGTAGTCCCTAAAAGGGGAACAAACGTAGAATGTGTGTAGATTACAAGGATTTGAACAAGGCATGCCCTAAAGATTCTTTTCCACTGCCTAACATCTATAGCATGATCGATGCCACGGCTGGCCACGAGAACCTTACCTTTCTCGATGCCTATTCTGGGTACAATCAAATTCAAATGAACTCGGAAGACCAGGAAAGCACCTCATTTATCACCAAGTATGGAACATATTGTTATAATGTGATGCCCTTCGGGATAAAAAATGCAGGAGCTACTTACCAACGCCTAGTAAATAAGATGTTCGAAGAACAAATAGGTAAGTCAATGGAGGTTTATATTGATGACATGCTAGTCAAGTCCCTGCGCGCAGAGGACCATTTGGCTCATGTACAGGAAACGTTTGAGATTTTGAGGAAATATAACATGAAACTCAACCCCGAGAAATGTGCTTTCGGGGTCGGTTAGGGAAAAATCCTAGGCTTCATGGTGTCGAATCGGGGGATTGAGATCAATCCTGATAAACTCAAGGCCATCGAAGACATCACCATCGTGGACAGTGTAAAAGTCGTGCAACGGCTAACCGGACGGATAGATGCTTTAGGCCGATTTATCTCGACGTCATCGAATCGAAGCCACAGATTTTTCTCTTTACTCAAAAAGAAGAACGATTTCACCTGGACCCCGGAGTGCCAACAAGCATTAGAGGAATTAAAGTGATACCTATCGAGCCCACCACTGCTTCACACTCCAAAGGCAGATGAGAAACTTTACTTGTACTTGGCAGTATCGAAAATCGCGGTAAGTGGTGTCCTAGTTCGAGAAGAGCAAGGTACGCAATTTCCCGTTTATTATGTAAGCCGAACCTTAGGAGAAGCAGAAACTAGATATCCACACTTAGAAAAATTGGCACTTGCACTGATAAGCGCTTCTAAAAAGTTAAAACCATACTTTCAATGTCACCCCATATGTGTGTTAACCACTTACCCACTTTGTAATATTTTGCACAAGCCCGAGCTATTGGGCCGACTGGCCAAATGGGTCGTCGAGCTCAGCGGGTACGATATCGAATATCAACCCCGCACGGCCATCAAGTCTCAAATTTTAGCGGACTTTGTGGTCGATTTCACGCCAACCCTCATACCTGAAGTTGAAAACGAACTCTTGTTAAAAACTGGCACATCATCGGGGGTATGGACCTTTTTCGCAGACGGTGCTTCCAATGTGAACGGGTCCAGGCTAGGCATCGTTTTGAAGCCGCGCACAAGTAGCACTATTAGGAAGTCTATCAAAACTTCTAGGTTGACTAACAATGTGGCCGAGTACGAGGCCATGATTGCAGGTCTCGAACTAGCTAAAAGCTTGGGAGCAAAAGACATTGAAGCCAAGTGTGACTCTTTATTGGTGGTGAACTAAGTAAACAAAAGTTTCGAAGTTCGAGAGGATAGAATGCAAAGGTATTTGGACAAGCTGCAGGTAACTTTGCACCGCTTCAATGAGTGGACTTTAGACCACGTACCTAAGAACAAAACAGTGAGGCCGATGCACTTACAAATTTGGGATCATCGGTCGAGGAAGACGAGATCAGCCCGGGGACTGTCGTCAAACTATCGAGATCTGTGATCAAGGAGGTTCATGCAGAGATAAACTCTACAAGCTTGTCCTGGGATTGTAGGAATAAATATATCGAATATTTGAAGAATGGAAAGCTCCCATCGGACCTAAAGAGTTGAGGGCCCTACGAACCAAAGTCGCTCGATTCACATTGGATGAAGGTGGAACATTATACATAAGGACATTCGATGAACCATTGGCAGTAAGTTTAGGGCCAGGGGACACCGACTATTTTTTACGAGAGGTCCATGAAGGCACTTGTGGGAACCACTCCGGCGCCGAATCTTTGATTCACAAAATCACTAGAGCGTGGTACTACTGGGATAACATGGAAAAAGACACTAAGGAGTTTGTTCGAACATGTGATAAATGTCAATGGTTTGCACCGATGATCCATCAGCCCGGAGAGCAACTTCATTCAATCCTATCCCCATGGCCATTCATGAAATGGGGGGTGGTGTGGATATCGCCAGCCCTATGCCAACGGCCCCAGTTAAAGCTAAATCCATTTTGTTTATGACTGACTACTTTTATAAATGGGTGGAAGCGCAGGCCTTCGAGAAGGTGAGAGAAAAAGAATTTATAGACTTCATCTGGGATCATATCGCGTGTCGATTCAGAATACCTATCAAAATCGTATGTGATAACGAAAAGCAATTCATCGGCAGCAAGGCAACGAAGTTCCTCGAAGAACACAAAATAAAAAGGATCTTATCGACGTCGTATCAACCAAGTGGAAACAGACAGGCCGAATCGACGAACAAGACTTTCATTCAAAACTTAAAGAAAAGGTTGAATGACGCTAAGGGGAAATGGAGAGAAGTTCTACCCGAAGTCCTTTGGGCATATCGAACGACATCGAAGTCCATCACGGGGCAACCCCACTCTCCTTAGTATATGGCTCTGAGGCTTGAATTGTAGTCGAGGTCGGGGAACCTAGCGCCAGATTTTGACATGCAATGGAGGAATTAAATCATGAGGCTATGAATACTAGCCTCGAACTATTGGATGAAAAACGAGAAGCTGCGGTTGTTCGGATGGCTGCACAGAAGCAAAGAATCGAGAGATATTATAATAGAAGAGCCAACCTTCGCCACTTCAGAATTGAGGACTTAGTTCTAAGGAAAGTCACCCTCAATACTCGAGAACCAAACAAAGGGAAACCAGGCCCAAATTGGGACGGGCCATATCGGGTCCTCGGTATCATCGGAAAGGGATCTTACAAACTTGACACAATGGAGGGTGAACAATTGCCAAACAATTGGAATGTTTCACTACTCAAACGATATTATTGCGTAGGTATGACTCTCTCCCTTTTCCATTTGTATTTGATACTAACTTATTACAGGTGTTCGATCGAAGACGTCGAGAAAACTCTTCAACACGAGGACCTTAGGTTTTAAAGCATGCGTTGCACTCTTTTTCCCTTAGATCGGTTTTTATCCCCAATGGGTTTTTCCGGCGAGGTTTTTAACGAGGGAAAAATTATGTGCTACCTGAGGAAATTTCAATAATATCCAAGGCTTATTTACAATCAACCTCGAATACTGGGGGGTATCACCCTCGGACATTATATTTTCGAGAAAAATACTTCATGTCAAAAGGTATCTATAGGGAAACTTTGTAGTGGACCAAACGGTCGAATGAGCCATGTTCACATGGATTAGCCGAGCCCCGATGGAAAAACATGTACGCATGTATGAATTATTCAATGAAACACTCTTTCTATATCAAACACTTCGTATCTTAAAGAAAATTTGCTACTATACGAGCTCCATACTTATGATTTTGCAAAATGGCTCAAGAGCCAACCGCAAAAATGCCTCAAACGCTCGGGTATTGTCGTCGACAATCAACATATTCGAGTTATCTAAACTCGTATTCGTAAAAACTCAAAGAGGCACCCCTCGATCCATAGGCCAAGGCCATCATTCTCGGGGACTAACACTTCGAACAAGTTCGAAGTGTTATTTCGGGAATAAGCCCAAGAGGCATACCCAAAGGCTATGGCCAAATTAATGCGGCTCGATAATGTCCGAATCCTGCAATCACAATAGGCCTTCAAATTCTTTGAAAAAACGGCTAAAAAAGGCTACCCTCGACGAATAATCAAAAAGGGCATCGATAAAACCGGCGCTCAAAAAACCTTAAGAGGTATCAAATTATCTTAACACAAACATGCTAAGGCATAAAGAAATTTTCACTATGTATTTTAAGCAAAAAGAGGGGAATAGTAGCCATCTTTTAGAGGCCATATCGGCCCGATCAAAAGAAGCCTAAGGGCCAATACACTTAGAGTTTGAGATCTTGTTCTCACTCCATCCGAACCCAAGGTTTCGACTAGCCCGGGCTCAAATTAACAATAACTTGATTATGGCTCGGGGACTTGCCGTTATCCGACACAAACCCTTATGGGTCATGATAACTTCGAGGAAGTCTCCCGAGACAAAAGTCTCGAACACACCTTTCAAAGCATAAGATTGTGCTAAAATATTTTACAAGGCAAAAGACATATTTATAAAGATTGGGAAGGCATTCAAGAGAAACTTTCTTTTATATATTTGAAAAGGGATATGTAGAAGAGACCGTCAAAGGTCTTACGAAAAATAAAAAGAAAATAACCGTCAAAAGTCTTATAAAAAAGAAAAAGAAAATAAAATCCTAACTATGCCCGGGGCTGGTTTCCCCCTCGGAAGAAGCTTCTCCTTCGGTCTCCTCATCGTTATCGGACCCATCCTAGCTGCTTTCTTTGCCATCATCATCATCGGAGGAGAGAAGCAACCTAGCGTCGGCTTCAAGCGCTTTAGCTTAAGCTATCTCTTTTGAGAGGCCATAACCTCAAGCGGGGATTTCCTCGAGCATCTCCCTCCGAGATTAGCACCTCGCCAAGTCATTGCTCCGCCGCTCTCGATCGGAGGTGTTCCTTAGCTGCATTTGAGCGGCCTCAACATCAGCCAAGTACACAACTATAGACTTGTCAGCCGAGATCTTTTTCTCCCCAACTTCTGCCTTGGCCTCAGCAAGCTCGGCTTCGAGCTCCTCGATCCTTTTGGCTTGGGACAAACTTTTCTCTTTGACGCCCTAAAGTTGGACCTCGGCCAATAACAATTCAGCCAACACAGCCTCTTTCTCCGCAGCACGGCGGTCCATGTTCTCCTTCCACCGATTGCAGTTAGCTTTCAGTTGATCGACCTCCCCTCAGAGCAGCTCTATCCTTTCCAATTTTTGCTGCAACTGAGATACTTAAGTATTAGCCTCCATAGTTGAGTCGAGTAGACCGTACTCATTCAAAATGATAGTTACCTGCACATCCAGCTTGGCTCCTTCCTTACGAGCTTGGGCAAATTCAGTAGGGAGGTCTCTCAACTCCTCTTCTTTCTGCACGTAGAGGCGTTTGAGGGCGTCTCTTTCCTTGGTGAGCTTTTTGAGAATGGCCTCACACCGACTCAGCTTGGCTTGGGACTTATTGAACGCCTCCCGATGAAGCACCACAGCCTATGGAGAACGGAAATAAATCAGCAACGAGGAGATAAAAATAAACGTAATAACGGGGGATGAAGTTTACCTGGTTCAGAAGACGATGGACCTCGTCAAAAACCATCGGCGCGTCTAGGTCGGAGACATCGTCGACCCATGCAAGGCAGCCGCGAAATATGTCCTCCACATCGTGGGCCGTTCCCACATCGGGGGTTTCTATTGCTCGAGCCTCCCGAAACTGCCCTTCCAAAAATTGAGGGCCGGGCGACGAATCATCGATAGTGATTGCCCCATGCAAGTCGCTTGGGGCAATCTCTACCTTCTGAAGAGCCCTACTACCGGACCCTTCGGGCACACTCGCCGTTTATTCGTCACGGCAGGAAACCTCTTCTGCCCCCGATGACTCAGGGACTTTGCTTGGAGTACCTTCCCAGATCTCCTCGATCCGAGGATGAGTCTCCTCGACTGTCACCGACTCAGCTGCCTTCGAAGCCTCGACAATTCTCCTCTTTCGAGGAACACGCTCGCAACCGGCGTCCTCCGTCTCCTCCTCTTCATCTCGTAGCTTCTAGGCTACGCCAATAGAAAGAGCAGCAGAGTCGCCCCTCGGCTACGAGCCTTGCTCTTTTTAGGCTCCGGGGTATCAGAAGGCGAGGCCCTTCTCCTCGAATACGTGTTCACATAGGCCAAGGACCGACGGAGGGTTCTCGACTTTGAAGTTATTTTTTAGAACACAAGGGCCGAAAACAATCTCGTGAAGGAGCGGTTCCACCGGCGTTTTGTTGCTGGCCGGCCGGGAAGAAGAAGAAGAAGAGGCCTTCTCCTTTTAAGGGACGGTTTTGGAGGTTTTCGCTATTGATTCAGATGAGATGAAGCAGAAAGAAGTGAAGTTTGGTATTTTTGGTCCTAAAAGATTGGATCAACGGGTGGCAAAAGAGAAGAGATGCAGAGATTAAAGTACTTTGAGAAATTGGTGAAGATGGAAGTAAAGTTTGATTAGAATGAGAAACCTGTAATTTTAGGTTCACGACGATGGTTTGGTGCCTCTAGTGGCCGACCATCACTGGCAAGCATTTAATATTTTGGGGTAATGAACCGACGGGACATTGGTCACGAGGATGACATCATCATCGGGGCCTCCAGAAAATTGAGGTTCAAGTCGTTTCTTATCATTTTATTCTAAGAAACGAGGGGACTATCTATGTACGGTGGAAATCGGGGCAATCCGATTTCGTTCTTCGATGTAAAAAGTGATACCACCTCGGAAAGCCAAAACGCCGAGCTCTGGTGGAAGCTCATTTCCAATGTCGAGGTCGAGGTCGATCATTTGCCGAGGTCGGAAGAAGGCATGCTTCGAGATAATACCGTTATGATTCAGTAATGGAAAGAGCGAGATACTCACAACGGCTCGAAGATCACGGTGTAAATCTCGGAATGGATCGGTACGGCGGTTAGACAGCTGTCAAATACGATTTCCTACTGTAATTAGAAGTGTACCTTATTTAGGACTCCCCTATTATATAAAGAGGTATCCCATTCATTTGTAACTCACTGTTCACTGATAAGAAAATATACGTACATTATACTCTTGCTATTTTACCTACTGTTCTTCAAAATTGTTTTATCATTTATTCCCATAATCATAACTCGAGACTGTCACAGGTAGATCGAGGTCGACACTCAGCCTACACACTGGTTTGATCTACCTTACTCTTTAATTTATCTATTTAATCCCTTATTTATCAATTGGTGTTGAATTAAATCACATATCTTTAAAACCACAATACAAGTTTAATTGTTACTAGAATTTTAGGGTAAACAGTACTTTAGGTACAATTCTATAAAAGATAAAAATCTCATGATTTGCTGATTTGCTGGTTCCTTATTGATACGTGCCGAAATTCCCGCCATAATACTCGACCGGTCAAGGATATTCAGCCTTCTGTTATTTCGGTCTTCTGTTGGTTACACTGACAATGTTTCCTCGAGCTCGTTCGGGGCTAGGGTCTATTCCGGAATCATGGATCCAATGTTATCGAGGATGGACATTCTGACCTTGTGTTCTGGTTTCATGGGACTCGGGCTCGATCTTCAATCCCTCATGTTACGAGCCCGATTTGTCATGTAGTAGACGAGCCCGATTTCGACTGTATACACCTACTATTTGCTTTAGCATGATTTTCTTGAAGATTCTAGTGACTTTTTGATGAGAAAGTAAAAAATTTAAATCTCGTAAGTCGTAACATACACTTGATCATAAGCTCCGCGAGCTAGTAAAGGATTTAGCACTATCGTGGTATGGAAGTTACTTGATTTGGGAAATACAAAAATCGCTGAACTTCGACTTTAATGAAATGAATGCCCTGATATATCTTGTCGGACCCATTTCGCAGATATTTGAAATTGATATGTCTTTCACGGTCCTTGTTTTTTTCTTTCCTTTAGGCTGAAAAGGACAAATCATTAATACCGGTGACAATTTCATGGTAAAGGAAGGCATCCAATGCTTTGCTCTGAACCAGACTTCAATTATTTCCCAACTTTATTGTGCGAACTTGAATCGGCTTCACTGTTTTGGCACAATTGTTGACTAAGTAGTTAAAGGAAAAGATACTATCTCTTTTGAAATTTGTTAACAATTCATATCATCATAAGTGTGAAGCCAAAAAGTGAAAGATAAATGACTAAAATAACCCTATAAATCCAATAGACTTTTATATTATTTAATGGATTGGATAACCCATCCAATGTTAACGTACAAAAAAACGTAAATTTTAGAATGTGTAGATATTAAAGCTTGCAAGAAATTTTTAAACAAGTTATTATAACATATATAAGTAATTAATGTCTTTACTTTTTTTCAGAGTTAGCTCTTCATATTGCTGTAAGTGCATCCATTCAGGAAGTTACTTTTACAATTTCAATGCTTTTTAAATGATAGCATAAAAAATATTCTAATGTTACAATCTAAAATTCTCACCTTCAAGACTATGATGGTGCCTAACATTCCACTTGCTAGACAAGCCAATGTTAGAATAATTTTTAACCATTTTTAACAAATCACCTTAATTAAATAGAAAAGAAACCAACAACTGGAATAATATCTGAATTTAAATGAACAACCCAAAATAATAACGATATCTAAATACTATTCCAGAACTGGAGTGACAAGTGCACGAGCTTCTAGAATAATACAAAAAGGGTCTGAATAAAAATAAAGCTGTCTGAAAGAAATCACACAACTAAGATAAAGTAGAGGGGACTTCAGAGCTGCAAACATCGTGTAGCTACACCTCAAGTCTCCTCTGATAGCTGAATCCGAGCAAATCTACAGTACGCCGCTAGGACCAACTCCGGTATCTACACAAGAAGTGCAGAGCGTAGTACGAGTACAACCGACCCCATGTACTCTGTAAGTGCCGAGTCTAACCTCGACGAACTAGTGACGAGGCTAAGGCAGGTCGCTTACATTAACTTATACGCAATAATAATAATACTAACAAGAATAGAGGTAAGACAGGTAAATCATATCAATAATTTAAATCGATTCAGCAGTCATAACTAATTATTTATTTTGTCATTATGTTGCATCGTGCAACTAGTTCCCACAATATAAGCCTTCAATCAATTTCCGTTGCGGCGTGCAACCCGCTCCAACAACATAAACTTAAGTAAAAGCCGTTGCGGAGTGTAACCCGATCCAACAATATAATCTTTAATTAAATTTCGTTGTGGCGTGCAACCCACTCTAACAATATAAACTGAAAACAAATTTTGTTGCGGCATGCAACCCGATCCAACAGTATAACTTAACAACACTTAATGTAAAACTACTCCAATAAATACCAAAACTAATAAGAAAATATTAGACAACAAGGTATACAACAATTATGAATTATGTAGAAAACAAATAAGGGCAGGTAACAATTAAATGCAGAATCAGGGAGAAGATATGCAATTTAACCTATAATATATTAATTTTCAAATAACAATTATGGCACAAAAATCACATAACCAGGTAGCAATTAAGGCATGATAGTTGGCGATAAAAATAGTAGATTCAATTAACATAACAATTAATTCGTGAAATAAGGTTATTAATGAAATACGTAAAAAGACATGGAATCAGGAAATTCGACTATGTATAGATACTCGTCACCACGTCAATACGTCGCTACGCATAAAATTCGCATAACACATAGTTAAAGGATTCTATTCCCTCAGGTCAAGGTAAACCACAATACTTACCTTGGTTCGCAATTCGATTGATCACTCGACCACAACTTTTCCTTTCGAATTATTCTCCAAACAAACCAAACCCAGCAATTTATTTACCAACAATTCAATTTGAGCTTTAGAAATTATTCACAATTCAAAAGAGACTTAATTTAAGTCATTTTCTAAAAAGTCAACCAAAAAGTCAATGTGGGACCCACTTTTCGGAACCTGACGAAAGATCACGAATCCAAACACCTGTTGCGATACGAGTTCAACCATACAAAAATTATCGAATTCCGACATCGGATGGCCTTTCAAATCTTCATTTTTAATTTTTAAATGATTTTACAAAAACCCCCCATTTTCTTCAATTAAATTTACGGATTCATGATGTAAATGAGTATGGAATCTTGAAAATTAATCAATATAAGATAAGGAACACTTATCCAGTTCGAATTTGTAAAAACCCTCTGGAAATCGCCCAAACTGAGCTCTAAATAGCGGATAATGAAAAATGGGACGAAATCCCATTTTCAGAACATAAGTCCTGTTGTCCAGGGATTTATTCATCACGGAAATCCATTCACGACCGCGTAGAACAATTTTTGCCCAGTTAAATTATACTCATCCCAATTACGGAAAGCCATTCGCGATCGCGTAGAAAAATTTGAGTTGACTGCCAATTAACACTACGCGAACGCGACAATCCCTACGGAACGCGAAGCATAACCTTTCAGACCATCGCGATCGCGGACTGCTTCATGCGATCATGAAGCACAAATTTGATTGCCCTAGCTTCTGCCTCATTTCCTCTTCGCGGAGTCGATCAACTATGCGCGTTCGGGATGCACTGGGGGCCAACCTTCCGCGATCGCATGCCTCTCTTCGCTAATGCGAAGAGTAAAAGTCGCAGCTCACAATTATCTCTTTGCGATCGCGAAGAATAATGCACCAGATGATAGCTGAAGTTCAAAAAACCAGATTTTTCCAATGTTCAAAAGGTCCGTAGGCTATCCGAAACTCACCCGAGCCCTCGGGGCTCCAAACCATACATGCACTCAAGTCCAAAAGCTTCATACGAGCTCGCTTCGCGCGATCAAAACACCAAAATAATACCTAGAACTACGAATCGGACATCAAACCAAATGAAATTTTCAAAGAACTTAAGAATTTCGATTTTAACAACCGGACGTCCGAATCTAGTCGAATCACTTCCGTTTGGCACCGAATTTGGCAGAAAAGTCATAAATCTAGCAATGGACCTATACCAAGTTTCGGAACCAAAATACGGACCTGATATCAACAAAGCCAAACATTAGTCAAACATGGAAACTCTTTAAGCTTTCAAACTTCTTATTTTCAATAATTGACTATAATTCAAGCTAGGGACCTCCAAATTAATTTCTGAGCATACGTACAAGTCCCAAATCAAAATACAGACCTATCGTGACTGTCAAAAGACTGATCCGGATCCGTTTGCTCAAAATATTGACTAGAGTCAACTTAAGTGAATTTTAAAGCAGAAACTCACATTTTTATCAATGTTTCACATAAAATCTTCCTGAAAAATTATACGGATTGCGCACGCAAGCCAAGGAAAGATAAATGGTTCTATTGAGGTCTCAGAACACAGAAGTGAATATTAAATTTAAAGATGACCTATCGGGGTATCACATTCTCCACTTCTTAAACAAACATTCGTCCTCGAACAGAATTAGAAAAGTACCTGGGTTGGTGAAAAGGTATGGATATCTACTCCACATGTCCTATTCAGACTCCCAGGTAGATGCTTCAATCGACTGACCTCTCAATTGCACTCGAACTGATGGATAACTCTTAGACCTCAACTGTCGGACCTGTCGGGCTAGAATGGCTATCGACTCATCCTCGTAAGTCAAATCGTTATCCAATTGGACTGAGATGAAATCTAACACATGGGACGGATTACCATGATATTTTCGGAGCATAGACACATGGAACACCGGATGAATTGCTGATAAACTAGGTGGTAGTGCAAGCCTGTAGGCTACTTCACCTACATTTTCATGAATTTCAAAGGGTCCAAACCTCATTACACCCTTCATAGGTGAAACCCTAAGCAATACTCTTTCTCCAACCATGAATGCAACATCACGAACATAGCAGTCGGCATAACGCTTTTGCCTAGACTGAGCTGCGCGAAGTCGATCCTGAATAATCTTGACATTATTCAAAGCATCCTATACTAAATCGGTACCAAAGAACCGAGCCGCTCCCGGTTCAAACTAGCTAAACGGTGAACGACATTGCCTCCCGTATAATGCTGTTAGAAACTAAGCGTCCACCAGACTGTATAGACAACCAGGTTCTCTATGAGTTTCCACTGAAAATACTAATGAACCAAACTGTATAGCGATCTGGTCCTATATCAGTTCCCACAGTGCTAACTACTGAACCAATATGTAAATGAGACACAGGATAAGTTCCTACTATATAGAGAACCAGATTCTCTATCAGCTCCCACTGTAAGCAACAAACTGTAAAACTAACCAGTATAGGGAATCAGGTTCTCTAATTGTTCCACAGTAGCTCGGCAGTAAGTAAAGAACACAGAGGAGTTTTACGTGGAAAAATCCCACTCAAGGGGACAAAAACCACGACCTACACTTGTAGGCTTTCAACTTCATTAACTTGGAAACACCTATTACAAGCCACTTTGTAATGACCCTATTACAAAGGATTCAACTCAACTAACTTGTGGTACTCTCACCACAAGCCGCTTTGTGACTCTAGTTACAAAGCCTTTAACTAACTTGTGATGCTCTCACCACAAGCCACTTTGTCACTTCCTAGTAACAAAGACTTTAAACTCAACTAACTTGTAACAATACTATTACAATCCACTTTGTAATAACTCCATTACAAAGACTTTAACTTATGACTAAACCTAGTAACAACATAAACTGGAGAGTTTACGGATTTTGTGTTTCCTAAAACCAGCTTCTAAGAAAGCAAGATAGGAGTTACAATTGAAGAACAAATAACAAAGACTCAAAAAACCTAAGGACTTAAGATATCTTCAATCTTGGATCCGGTCCTTGAGGTTGCAGTAGCTTTGTTCTTGAGAGAATATTTTTGTTTCAGATTTTGCAAGTGTTGGGGAGGAATGTCTTGTGCCTTGCACCAGATTTATACTACAAAAGCCATCACCTTAGTGATGTCAAATCTTGGTTAGTACATGCCTCTTCTCAATGGGAAGTGACTGCTGCACTGTTGCGTGTACAGTTGCAGGTAGTCACTTTCTGCAGTTGCTTTCTAGCTGTACAGTTGACTTGTACTTCTGTTAGGGGAACACCAAGGTATCAGGTCCCTAATCTGGTTCTTGTGAATCTAAAGGCACTCTGCCCACATTATCTTGAGTCGATTAACTTGAATGATTGAACCAGACATGCTTCAGGTCCTTTATCTGGTTCTCTCATGAAGTAAGTTATTTTACCTTCCTTGATTGTATTTATACATGTGTGACATCACTTACAATGATGTAAGCAAAGTAGGGAAAAGGCCTTCCACAGAAAGTTGACTACTGGACTATTCTTGTACAGTGGCGTGTGCAGGCAGCAACTTTCCAGCTGGAGAGTTGACTTCATACAGTCTCCTCAGGAATTGATAGGGACCTGTTCCTTCAGCTGTTTCTTTCACTCTGAAGAGTTGAGTTATATCCCACGCTGGATACCAACCTAGAACTTTGTGATCTCAAGGTCTTGTAAATGTGTAACAGGTTCCTTATCTGGTTTTGGATGGTAAGTTTGTTAGATCATCAAAACATAAAGTAAAGTACTTATGCCCAAGGTACTTGTAACCTATCAATTTTCCCCTTTTTGATGATGACAAACTTAGAATTGATATTCCCCTTGAGAACCAGATCTCGACATTGTTCCCCCTACGAATCAGCCATATTCCCCACGAGAACCAAACCTAAGGAGCTGATCACAATTGGTTCCTCAAGACTGTTTGGCAAATCATTAAAACTCAAGGCACCATAACTTATCAATTTCCCCCTTTTTGATGAATGACAAACCCAATATTATTCCCCTTGAGAATCAGATTCCTTACATGCACTGATCACACCTGGTCCATACCTAGTTTGTTGAGAACATTTGTCATCATCAAAACATGACATAGTGTAACTTAGATCAATTTCCCCCTTTTTGATGATGAAAAACCCAAAATTATTATTCCTCTTGAGAACCAGATTCCTCACATGTTTCCCTGCGGATCAGACCTATAATCCACATATTATCAGCAACGTTCCCCCGTCGAAGCAGAGCCATCTTTCATGCACAACACAACATATCAATTCGAATCTGTTCCTCCTCCATGTTGACGCCATTATAACTTCCCCATTTTGGCATCATCGAAAAGAATAATAGAAGAAGCACAACAAAAAAGAAGTTCAGCAACATTAACTCAGGCCACTTGGGCAACACAGCATAAACAATAATAAGAACAACAAGTGAATGTCGGTGCACAAAATAGAGTGATTGAGACTTCAAAGTCTTCTCGCCTCACAACACTTTTTGAGACATCAAAGTCTTCTCGCTCCAAACCTAATGGCTCAACCTTTTGCTTCTGTAAGGAACCAGGTTCCTCACTTACACTACCCTTTCTATCCCTGAGCAGCCATGTATCCCTCTTCTTTTTCTCAATATGTTTACCCTTATCATCTGCTGCATCTTTCTCAGCCAACTCCCTTTTTTTAATTCTTTCTCACAGGTAAGGATTTCATTTCATTTTCTCTTCCACAATCACATCAGTAGGTCACATCACTTCATCATCAATCAGCCTACTTTTCATCAATCCTTTTTACTAGATCGGAAGTTCGTTTATACACAGAACTCAAAGAGAAAAAGATCATCATTAAAATGGACTTCATGAGAAGGACTTGAGGGATCAGGTTCCTCATTCAGTCCTCACATTTACCAATGTCTCCATCCTTCAAGGCTTTCACAAATCCAGCAACAACTTCAGCCTCACACTCTAGAATATTAGATCTACCCTGTTCCCTTTCAATTAAACTTCCATCAAAATCTACCAAAGAATTCTTGGGGTTTTGATTCTGATGGAGTTAGGTTTTTGGAAAGTGAGAGAGTTGGGTTCACTTCTGGCATATTTGGAAAGAAGGATTATTTTGAGACAAGGTTGATCTTGGTTTTGAAGAAAAGAATCATTTTTATTTGGGTGTAAGATAATGAAGTGCCTTTTTGGGGCAAAGGGTCAGTTTAGAAAATGTTTAACATTTTGGACTTCAGAAGTTAGGAGGAGAGGCAGGAGAAAGGCAGAGACAAATTGATGACATGACACTTCAGCAGCTTAAAAAGGCGTATAAGTATTGAAGAGACTACTAGCCTGAGTCACAGGAACCAGGTTCCATGACGGTGTTGTGAAAATTTTGAGCAAAGACTCCTAGAAGTGCAATGTCACTCTTACTTGTTTTTGTCCTGAAACTGCCATATGTGTATACCTGTAACAGTATAGAATTGAGTTAGATGTCGCCAAAAAACACTTTTTAGCATTGTACCTTTCCTTCTTAACATAGCCAATCATCGAGGGACCAGGTCCTCAATTGAGCTTGATCAACCCCAACTTCAGACGATTTCCTTCAAAATGTTCCCTGCTCAGCGCCTTGGTGAAGATGTCTGCTACCTGATCCTTCGTCTTCCAGAACTTCATACAAATCAGAACCTTTTAAACATTGTCCCTTGGATTTTGCTTTACTTGTAAGTCTAAGAAGAAATTCAGTTCTCCCATCATACTCATTTCTAACTCACTTTCCATGAGTTTTGTAAATTCTTCTCATAAAGCGTCAATTGTTGCTCCAAGGATGATGCCATCAACATAGATCTGCACAATGAGTAGGTTCCTTCCTCATTTCTTCAGGAAAAGGGTATTGTCAATTTTCCCTCTTGTAAAGCCATTTTCTAGAAGGAATTTTGACAACCTTTCACACCAAGCACAGGGAGCCTATCTCCTATAACAGTTCTGTCAGCAGGTCGTGGAACCAGGTTCCATACGTTGTTCCTCTCAAGTTGATGGAGCTCTTCTTGCATAGCTGCTTATAGCTAGGTTGAACACCAGAGTCTAAGGATGTGATTACGTTTTGAAGGGATGTGGACTCTTTTGCTTCTAGTTGGATGCTTGAACTTAAGAATTTGACGGACCAGGTTCTTCCATATGTGAATCATCATTTACATCAACAGAATCATGACTTCCATTATTGTGTTCTACATCAGGAGTTCCTAATGCTGCATCTCCAACTCTTTCTTCAGCTTCAGTGGTAGTAATTGGGGTAGCAGGTTCCTCTTGAGAAGTGGAAGAGGATGTGACATTGTCTTCACTTGCCTCCTTCATCTGGCTCATCATATCAGCCTTTCCATTTGAAACATCAAATATTTCCCTTAGCACATGCATGACACACTCTGTGCTTTTTGAAGTTTAACTTGAGCAGACCACGAACCAGGTCCTTCTTGACTAATTTGTTCAGCAGCGTGAAACTTGCATGACCCAGCCTTCTGTGCCATAGCTCAGCATTATCATTAACAACACTCAGACAGCCAAGATCCCTTTGTCACAGATTTGGGAAAAACATAGCAAGCTATACTTTAACCCCTTCACAAAGTACGCATTTTCAATAGAGTGGGAAGAGACTTCCCATTCCTTCCAACTCCCAGAATGTATCCCTTCTTGCCATTTTCAAAGGATACACTCCCTCCTTGCAGGGCCTTCAGTGAAAGGAAATCATTTGTTCTTCCAGTTATGAGCTTCGAGCAGTCGCTATCCATGTGCCACTGTTGACTGCTCCCTTTCACTGTTCCCTGCACACTAAGTCAATGATTAGACTTAGGAACCCAAGCCAGCTTGGGTCCCTTATAATGATAGAACGAGCGGATAAAACTTCTTTTTGCCCATGCAGGCATCACATATTTTCTTTTCAGGGAACCGGGTTCCTCATAAGTATGCCTCTTTTCAACAAAGACCTTGTTTTTCTACAAAGACTAAATTTTAACTTTACAAGAGTCCTTGTAATTACCAGTTTGACCACAGTTAGTGCCCAACCTACTATCAGCCACAGTTACATACTTCCTATGGGGATTATAGGAGGCTTTAGCCTTTTGGAACCCGATGCCTTGCCTATTTGCACAATTACTCCTGTACATAGACGTTATTTCATCAGAGGATCGGGTCCATTTAAGTGACTTATCAAGATCATTTTTAACCCTTTTTAAATCCTCCTGAAGTTGTCTATTCATTTCAAGCTCAGCAACAAGACTTGTTTTAATTTTCTTAAGCTCACTCTACAGCAGTTGAGCCTTTCTAGCCACTTCCTCTCCCTCAGTGTTGTCCATCCAGTTTTTTGTTTGTTTTTTCAACAAGTTGTGTTCTCTTGTTACTTGTTCCACTTGTTCACTTAAATCTACAATGGAAACTACCATATCATCCCTTTCTTGCTTAGTAACTGCAATTTTCTCTACTAGAGTATTCTTTTCTTTGCTAAGGTTCTCTATGGTTTCCTTCAAGTCATCTACCACTACCATCAAATCATCTCTAGACTGTTCAGCATCTCCTAGCTCTATGATTAGGGCATCTTTATCATTAACAAAAATATAATATGTATCAATTAGAACATTTGCTAATGACATCAATTTTTTTGAAGAGTAGGACTTCAGATTTCTCTGAACATCCCTGAAAGTTACCTCATCATTGTCATCCTCTTCTTCCTCATCAGACTGAGCCGTCAATGCAAACAATGAATCATATTCCTTTGCTTCATTTTCCACTGTCATCATGGAGCTGCTTCCTGCATCTGGTTCCTCTTCTGATTCACTGGAGGAGTCTCCCCATGTAGCACGAGCTTGCTTCAAAACATTGTCAGCTGTACTTTTTCGGCTGAATTGTTTGTCAGGAACCGGGTTCCTTTTTGCTACTTTGTCAGAGTTGTGTTTGTAATGCTCTTGTTTATGAAGAGGGCAGTCTTTAATAAAGTGTCCAGGCTTTCCACACTTATCACAACAATCATTTCCTTTGAAATTCCTGCTGGAACTTCCTTTCTTGGGGATCTCACTATTTTTACGAGCCGTCTTCTGAAATCTTTGTGGTAAATTGGTCTATTGACTTTCCTCGATGTTTGGTGGAGCAGCCATGTAGATCCTTTCTAGGTGTTAACCTTTTAGAAAGAACCTGCTCTGATACCAATTGTTAGTAACTAAGCGTCTACCAGACTGTATAGAGAACCAGGTTCTCTATGAGTTTCCACTAAAAATACTAATGAACCAAACTGTATAGCGATCCGGTCCTATATCAGTTCCCACAGTTCTAACTACTGAACCAATATGTAAATGAGACACAGGATAAGTTCCTACTGTATAGAGAACCAGATTGTCTATCAGTTCCCACTGTAAGCAACAGACTGTAAAACCAACCAGTATAGGGAATCAGGTTCTCTAGTTGTTCCACAGTAGGTCGGCAGTAAGTAATGAACACAGAGGATTTTTACGTGGAAAAATCCCACTAAAGGGGACAAAAACCACGACCTACACTTTTAGGCTTTCAACTTCACTAACTTGTAAACACCTATTACAAGCCACTTTGTAATGACTCTATTACAAAGGATTCAACTCAACTCACTTGTGGTACTCTCACCACAAGGCACTTTGTGACTCTCTAGTTACAAAGACTTTAACTAACTTGTGATACTCTCACCACAAGCCACTTTGTCACTTCCTAGTAACAAAGACTTTAAACTCAACTAACTTGTAACAATACTATTACAAGATACTTTGTAATAACTCTATTACAAAGACTTTAACTTATGACCAAACCTAGTCACAACATAAACTGGAGAGTTTACGGATTTTGTGTTTCCTAAAAACAGCTTCTAAGAAAGCAAGATAGGAGTTACAATTGAAGAACAAATAACAAAGACTCCACAAACCTTAGGACTTAAGATATCTTCAATATCGGATCCGGTCCTTGAGGTTGCAGTAGCTTTGTTCTTGAGAGAGTTCGTGGCTAGCACTTGAGAGAATATTTTCGTTTCAGATTTTGCAAGTGTTGGGGAGGAATGTCTTGTGCCTTGCACCAGGTTTATACTACAAATGACATCACCTTAGTGATGTCAAATCTTGGTTAGTACATGCCTCTTCTCGATGGGAAGTGACTGCTACACTGTTGCGTGTACAGTTGCAGGTAGTCACTTTATACAGTTGCTTTCTAGCTGTACACTTGACTTATACTTTTGTTAGGGGAACACCAAGGTATCAGGTCCCTAATCTGGTTTGTATACGCTAAATTAAGGGGGGTCCAATTTCCCTATCATTAGGGTGCCCCGCGAACGTGCCTCTCAAGGTTCGAGACCAAGGTCCAGGCTCACCTTC
This sequence comes from Nicotiana attenuata, assembly GCF_001879085.1. Taxonomy (NCBI): domain Eukaryota; kingdom Viridiplantae; phylum Streptophyta; class Magnoliopsida; order Solanales; family Solanaceae; genus Nicotiana; species Nicotiana attenuata. Next base: position 57,584 of record NW_017670629.1, read on the forward strand.
GAGGGCTGTTGGGTTTCGACCTCGAGGCAGTGCAGACCAACGGCTATATTAGAAAAGGGGGGAGTTCCCAAGGAATGCAGCCAAGGACGATAAATCTGTCAGGCTATTCTGAAGCGGTCAGTCTGAGTCTACATCAGGACACTAACCAGCTGTCCCATCCCTATTTCTTTGTCATTAATATATTTTGTTCTATGATGGGATTCCCCTCCTATATAAAGGGGGTCCTTGTCACTTTGTAAGGGTCTGTTGCTCCAATTACTCTCATGAAATATAGAAGAACATTCTCCTTTCTCTCTAATATACTATCTCAATATTGTTGCCCTTGGTTATTATCTTCATACTTGTTTTTCATTTATTATTTATCATTGGCCATAAAGAGCCTTCACTGATCTGTTTTAAAACTGTTAACCCTTCCCCGATTACCCTTAATAGCTCGAGCCCGAGCACAGGAATCGACCTCGAGGCCCCGTATCGGTCAGTCCGAGGCCCCAACCGTCTAGCTCTTCGGTTTGATTATAATTCTATTTTAGCTCGCATTTCGTCTTTAAACTTCATACATACAGCATCATCTGCTTAAACAACTAGCATAAAAATAGATCACGTATTTTTAGAATCCCATCAACAAATTTAATTGTTATTACTATTTTCACGGTAAACAGTTTGGCGCCCACCGCGGGGCTAAAAATAATAGCGATTATTTTCTTGCTGGTTTCATCACATAACGCAAGTTATCTTTCAGACTTTTTCTTGTCCAAGATTTTCAATCTCAGGTCGAGATGTCTGGCTCAGTAAATAGAATGGAAAATGACAACCTCGAAAATAACCAAGAGAAGGATGTGGCTATACCAGATGTCGGTACGCCACCGCGAAACTCAACTTGGGTGGAAGAAGAGATTCTTCGACACGGCGTCCATATGATTATTGGAGGGACCGACATCCCCCTAGGACCCATGTTCAAATGGACAAGAACGTCCACCACAGAAGAAGGGATGACCCGAAACCACATGGCCGAAGACACCCTCGCGTTCAGCGAGGAGGATCTCGAGACCATGACAGAATCGCACAACGACGCGCTGGTGATCTCAGTTCTTTTAAACAATACTAGGATTAAACGTGTGCTTGTGGATCCGGGCAGCTCAGCCAATATAATCAGATCAGAGGTAGTAGGAAAGCTGGGGCTGCTCGATCGAGTCACACCCATCTCCCGAGTCCTCCACGGCTTCAACATGACCAGCGAAGTAACAAAAGGAGAGATCACCCTCTCGATCGACACGTCCGGCGCGATTCAGAACACCGAGTTCTAAGTCATCGACGGTGACATGAGGTACAATGCATTACTTGGCAGGCCTTGAATACACGGTATGAGGGAAGTACCGTCAACCCTACACCAGCTGATAAAATTTCCCACGAAGGACGGCATAATGACCATATATGGAGAACAGCGGGCGGCGAAAGAAGTGTTCGCGGTTTACCATGAGGTGCCAACCCCTACGCACCCGATCTTGGACGAGCCTAGGAACATACAGACCCCCGAGGACGACGAAGAAGATTTCTTCGCTCCTCGAACCTTCGTTGTCCCCGAAGAATCGGACACAACTAAGTTAACAGTCGAAGAGCTGGATCAGACCGTTTTGATCGAACGCCTCCCGGATCGTAAGGTATACCTGGGAATGGGACTAACCCCCAAACTCAGGAAAGGTTTCATTCAATTTCTTATTAACAATATCGACTGCTTCGCTTGGTCCCACTTAGATATGACAAGAATCCCGCCAGAAATAACCTCCCACACACTGAGCGTCGATCCCAGGTTTAAACCAGTAAAGCAGAAGAGAAGACCGCAGTCCGAGGTAAAACGCGCATTCATCAAAGAAGAGGTAACGAAACTTCTTAAAATAGGATCCATTAGAGAGGTAAAGTACCCCAAATGGCTGGCCAATGTAGTAGTGGTACCTAAAAAGGGAAATAAGCTAAGAATGTGTGTACATTATAAAGACTTGAATAAGGCGTTCCCCAAAGATTCCTTCCCAATGACTAACATCGATCGTCTGATTGATGCTACGGCCGGCCACGAGACCCTCACCTTTCTCGACGCCTACTCGGGGTATAATCAAATCCAGATGAACCCCGAGAATGGGGAGAAGACCTCGTTCATCACGAAGTATGGTACCTACTGCTATAACGTAATGCCCTTCGGGCTAAAAAACGCAGGGGCGACGTACCAGCGCCTAGTTAACAAAATGTTCGAGCATCAAGTAGGTAAATCAATTGAGGTATATATTGATGATATGCTGGTTAAGTCCCTACGTGCAGAGGACCATTTAACTCATTTGCAGGAAATTTTCGATATCCTCAGAAGTTATAACATGAAGCTCAACCCCGAGAAGTGTGCCTTCGGAGTGGGTTCGGGCAAATTCCTAGGCTTCATGGTATCAAAAAGGGGAATCGAGATTAACCCCGACAAAATTAAGGCCATCGAAGAAATCACGGTGGTGAACAATGTAAAGGCCGTGCAACGGCTAACGGGACGAATAGCGGCTCTGGGCAGGTTCATATCAAGGTCGCCAGATAGAAGCCATCATTTCTTCTCTTTACACAAAAGAAAGAATAACTTCGGATGGACTCCATAGTGCCAACATGCCTTAGAGGTTCTAAAACGATATCTGTCCAGCCCACCTCTGCTCCATACGCCAAAGGAGGATGAAACATTATATCTATACCTAGCCGTTTCCAAAATAGCGGTAAGCGGCTTATTGGTTCGAGAGGAGCAAGGTACACAATTTCCTTTTTATTACGTAAGCCGGACCCTAGGGGATGCTGAAACTAGATATCCCCACCTAGAAAAATTGGCTCTCGCGCTAATAAGCGCCTCGTAAAAGTTGAAGCCCTATTTTCAATGCCACCGTATTTGCGTTCTATCAACATATCCTCTCTGAAACATACTGCACAAACCCGAGCTATCGGGCCGATTGGCCAAATGGGCCATCGAACTAGGGGGGGTATGATATCGAATATCAACCTCGAACGACCATCAAGTCCCAGATTCTGGCGGACTTCGTGGCCGATTTCTCGCCCTCCCTCGTGCCCGAAGTAGAGAAGGAACTTTTACTAAAATCAAGCACGTCTTCCAGGGTATGGACCCTGTTCACAAACGGCGCCACAAACATAAGAGGATTCAGACTCAGTATAGTCCTGAAGCCACCCGTTGGTGGCATAATCAGACAATCTTTAAAAACTGCAAAATTGACTAACAATGAAGCTGAGTACGAGGCTATGATTGCAGGATTAGAACTGGCCAAAAGCTTGGGAGCCGAGATCATCGAGGGAAAATGCGATTCACTCCTGGTAGTAAGCCAGGTGAATGGAAGCTACGAAGCTTGAGAAGACAGGATGCAGAGATATATGGACAAAATCTAAGTCGCACTACGTCGCTTCAAAGAGTGGACCATAGTCCATGTACCTCGAGAGCAGAACAGCGAGGTCGATGCCCTCGCAAACTTAGGATCATCTGTTGAGGAAGAGGACCTACTCCCCGGAGCTGTTGTTCAGTTGTCTAAATTAGTGGTCGAGGAAGGTCATGCTGAGATTAATTCCTCCAGCCTAACATATGATTGGAGAAATAAATATATCGATTATTTAAGAGATGGAAAGTTGCCCGCGGATCCAAAAGAATCGAGGGCCCTGCAAACCAAAGCAGCCCGGTTCTCGCTCGATGAAAACGAGACTCTGTACAGAAGAACGTTCGACGGTCCCCTAGCGGTATTCTAGGGCCAAGTGACACAGACTATGTACTCCGAGAAATTCAAGAGGGTACTTGCGGAAACCATTCCGATGCCGACTCCTTATTTCGAAAGGTGATTAGGGCAGGGTACTACAGGGACAACATGGAAAAGACACCAAGGAATTCGTCCCAAAGTGCGACAAATGCCAGAGATTCGCCCCCATGATTCACCAGCCCGGCGAACAACTACATTCGGTCTTGTCGCCATGGCCATTCATGAAATGCGGAATGGACATCGTTGCCCCCCTACCAACGGCACCAGGTAAAGCTAAATTCTTTTTATTTATGACTGACTATTTCTAAAAATGGGTGGAAGTGCAGGCCTTCGAGAAAATAAGAGAAAAAGAAGTCATTAACTTCATATGGGATCACATTATGTGCCAGTTCGGAATTCCCTCCGAAATAACATGCGATAACGGGAGGCAGTTCATCGGAAGCAAGGTAACACAGTTTCTTGAAGACCACAAAATCAAGAGAATCCTGTCAACGCCTTTTACCACCCGTGTGCAAACGGCCAGGCCGAATCCACAAATAAAACCATCATTCAGAACTTAAAAATGAAGCTGGAGAGCGCCAAGGGAAAGTGGAGAGAAACGCTGCCCGAAGTACTATGGGCATATCGAACAACTTCAAAGTCAAGCACAGGGGAAACACCTTTCTCTCTAGTATACGTCGCCGAGGCTTTGATACTAGTGGAAGTCGGGGAACCGAGCACCAGATTCCAACACACTACCGAGAGCTCGAACAACGAGGCCATGACAACAGCCCTCGATCTACTAGATAAATAACGAGAAGCCTCGCTGATCCGAATGGCCGCCCAGAAGCAAAGAATCGAAAGGTATTATAACAGGAGAACAAACCTCCGGTATTTCGGCGTCGGAGACTTAGTCCTAAGGAAAGTCACTCTCAACACCCGAAACTCGAACGAAGGAAAGCTATGCCAAAACTGGGAAGGACCGTACCGTGTCCTCGGAGTGGTTGGCAAAGGGTCTTATAAACTCGGCACCATGGAGGGCGAACAGCTTCCGAGCAACTGGAACATATCAATGCTAAAACGGTATTATTGCTAGGGCATCCGAGTGAAAATTCCATAAGTACCCTTGAGCAGGCGTTGCACTCTTTTCCTTCGATCGGATTTTGTCCCCGGAAGGGTTTCTCCGGCAAGGTTTTTAACGAGGCAACGACACGCGCTACCTGAGGAAGACTCAACAAGTATTCGACGTTCTCCTTGCAATCAGTCCCCGAATATTGGAGGGCATCCCCCTGGGGTCCCAACAGTAAAATGATGTACCAGGCCAAACTGTCGAATGAACCGTGCCTATGTAGCCGGTCCTACGGCAATGAAAACAATATGTACTTATGCCAAGTAATCAAAGAATACCTTTTGTCAAAGCATCTCATACTCCAAAGAAAACGGAGCATTTTCGCCAAAGCGATTCCTCCATCAGAAACGTCCCGAATACTCGGAGACTAGTACCAACGGTTCAGCATCCGCATGACCTCAGGGTCGAAACTCCAAACTCATAAGCCCTCAACGAGGCAACATGAAAATCACGAAACATCTCCAAGGCCGAAAGTGCCCCGAATACTCGGGGACTGGCGTCAGAATCTAAAAAACGCACGACCTCAGGGTCGAGATCTCGAAAATTGTAAGCCCTTAACGAGGCAATTCGAAATCTACAAGTGACGGCTGCTGAGCCAAAGTACCCTCGATGACTCGGGGACTCTCGCCAATCGCCATTCATTAAAAGCCCGAGGCCATAAGACCCCGAGTGGGCAGACTCGGTCTCGTAAGACCTACATAAGGCAACAACAAAAGCTGTAAGACCTCAAGCAAGGCATGAATCATACTTGTACCAAGTATCGACAAGAACACTAAGACCTCAAGCAAGGCATGAAAATTTTATAAGACCTTACTACAGGCATAAACTCGATCCTGAAGTTTAGGTTATATATCGAACTTGTAAGATCCCTAAAAAGGCATCCCTCGATATAGACACCTAAACTACTACACTCGGGACCAAAAATCTCCGGCTAAGCACAAATGACTACGGTCATACGGTTGTACCAGCCAAACTAACGCGACTCGGGGACGCCCGACCTTCGCTACAAAATCATAGGCCATTACTTCGAATCTACTTCGAAAAGAACCGGTTAAACAGGCTACCCTTGGCATATGTAAAAGAGCTTCGACCACGTCAGCTCCAAATCACAGGCTTCGAGCTACTCAGCCTCCGAGCCAAACCTCCCGAGGTGCTCGAACATCGCCGCAAAATGACTTGAAATCGAGGTTCTTACCGAACCGACGACGGGCCAGGCGAAATTACTTCAAAAGTCCTTAATGAGAGGAAAATAAAGCCAATAAAAGGTCGCTTTGACCCAAAGAGTAAGAGCCATTGTCGCCAGCTTACATTAAAAGGCCGCATCGGCCCAAAGCGTAAGAGCCATTGTTGCCAACTTATATTAAAAGGCCACATCGTCCCAAAGCGTAAGAGCTGTTGTCGCCAGCTTACATTAAAAGGCCGCTTCGGCCCAACGCGCAAGAGCCATTGTCCCAGCTCACACAAATACACAACTTGAGGGTAAAATGAGCTCGAGTCGTAACCCGATTTAGAGACAGAACCCAAAATAGTTAACTGTATATGCCTCAGGGCAAAGCGTAATAGCCATTGTCGCCAGCCTAATGAGCCTCAGGGCCATGCACACATAAAGGCTTGAGGGTCAAATAAGCTTGAGTCGAGACCCGACTCGAAGACTAAACCCAAAATAATTGAGCAAAAGCATAAGAGCTCGAACGTCTGCTTGTACTAAAGGCCGCATCGACCGAGCGCGTAAGAGCCCCTGGGCAAGCCTAATGAGCCCCAAGGCCATATCACGAATCCAAGAATTCTTACCGACTCTGAGACCAGTCTACCCGGCCAAATTCAAGACAGAAAAGGGAATAGAAGAAATAAAGCCACAAGGTTTTCTTTTATACATATGCGAGAAAACACGATCTCCATTTGTAGCATACTATGAAAGTACTATATACAAAGAGGGAAACGAACAGAATCCTAATCCGTCGTCGAGCCTACATTTTCAATGGCTCCACCAAGGGTTGCATCCCGATAACTACGGATCCTCCAGCGGCCCCTTCTGGTGGCATCTTCCCTTTCCGGGACTCTACCCTCATTCTTAGCATCGCCTGAGCCGCCACCTAGCACACCTCCAGAAGCCTACCTTCGTGATCCCAACCGAGCACGTTCCACAGCTCGAGTTAATCTCGGGCTAGCTTCCTCAGATGCCCTCTCGATGCAAGCGCTTGACGCAATAGTATCCTCTCCGTGCAAGGATACAAGCGCCTCGGCTTCAGCTTTGATCCCAGATAGTGCAGCTACCAGCTCGGAATGGAGACCTCTATACTTGTCACTATCTTCCTTCGTGTCGTTTAACTGACGCCCGACTGAGGTCACTTCCTCTCGGAGGGCATCCCTTTCGGAAGTTATATCCCTCACATGCCGTTTAAACTCGGAAATTTCGGCATCTCTGGCCTGGAGCTCCTCCCTCAGCAAGGCACCTTCCTTCTCAAACTGCACCAATTAGATCCAAGATGTTAAAGTACTGGGATCTAACCAAAATTCAGGTAATAATAAACGGGGGCTGAATAACCTGTTCAATAAGGTAGGCCTTCTCACGATCATGATGGGTCACCTTATCCTCATACTGGGTGAAAGTCTGGCTATAAAGCGCCTTGGCCTGAAGCCACGAAAAAGGACAAGTTAGAAAAACAAAGATCGGAACAATCCGGAGCGGTAGACAGGATTAACAAAAATTACCCGCTCGCAAAGCCTGCTCATCTCACCAAAGACGAGTGAAGCATCGACCTCAGGAAATCCCTCGAGGACGGTTAGGAGTCTCTCAAGCGCATCTCCGCCTTTAACTGATGTCCCTGCATCGGAGGGCTCTTCATGCGAGGCATCTTGCACTTTCTTAGGAGGTGGGGCCGTTCCCTGAAGGGAACCAATCATGTCCACATAATTAGCAGGATCAACCGGGTCCATCCCTTGTCCATCCGGGGTCCCGAAGCTAGGCCCCTCCGAACTGCCTATCAAAGGCATCTCAGCCCGAGGGGAGTCCTGGCCACCAGCCAGCTCGGGGGCAGTACTCGATACTACATCCGTTGTCTCCTCGCTACGAAGCTGGACCACAACGACATCAAGCTCCGGCTCAGAAGCCGCCATCCGTACGGTCCAAGGATCGGCCAAGTTTACATACTCCTCGGCAGCCGTCGGGAAGCTACCTTCCCCTTCACCTTCAACTCCGGGGTATTCCGCCGTTTTCGAAGTCAGGGCTGCCGGGTCGGCCTTAGATTCTTCCACCTTAACCTTCTTATATTCCGACGGACCGTTCGATGGATCCCTTTGCCTTTTCTTCCCCTAGACGGGCAACGCTCCCTTCGTCAAAGGGACTTCCCCCAGACCTACACAAATACAGAAGTTAAACACAAGGAGCGAGAACGCTGCTGATAGCGATTAAGATCGTAAAATGCGACTACAGCAGGGCTCGGAGCTCACCATGATCCTTGGCTGCCCACCGAGCTCAAGATAGATCACGCTACACTCGCTCAGCATATGGGCAAATAGAATACAGACGGATGACCCAGTCCTGTAGACCCGGAACCGCGCCAGGATAGATCGCTACGGCTGAAAATGGCAAAAGAAGTGAATTTAAATGCTTGAGAAACATGGTCAAAGAGAAGCAAAGGAAGATTATATAACACATCTACTCACGCTCCGCATTCCACCTCTCGGGGAACGGCATCTATTCCGCCGAGATCAGGTTAGAAGTCCTCACTCGGACAAATTGGCTTATCCATCCCCCATTCCCGAGCTCCTTGGTACAGGAAAAGAGAGATCTTGGGGCTCGGCAGCGGAGCTTAATTAGGCCCCCTCGGAAGAGACGAAGGCTATATATCCTGATTAGGTGATCGAGGGTGAAGGGCATCTCCTCGATCATGTTTTCATAATACCTGATCATATAAACAACGCCGCAGAGTGGAGGATGAATCTGACCGAGGGTTACTTGATACCGCCAGCAGAAGTCGAGAATCACGGGGTCGATCGGGGGCGAGAATGGCCCCACCGGCCCTAAAGTAAACAGATAGGTATACACACTCAGAAAGCCGGCTTTATATGTCGTAATATCTTCTTCCCGAGCAGGGAACTCCACAAGCACGACATCCCCCCAGCGACAGTCGGCCCTCACTCTACCGATATCCGTTACCGAGACGCTCAGGCTTCGAAGAAGGTCTCTCGACCTTGAAATCGGAAGTCATCGTAAAAGAACCCGGGACGCATTCCTCAGCACGAGGAGGTATGGCCGCTTCACCTTGAGATAAAAACAAAGAGGGTGAGGCCACAATCTCCTGAAAGGCAGAGGCGGAAGTTTTCGCCATTCCTAGAAAATTCCTGAAGAAGAAGAAGAGTTGCGTCCCTAAGAAAAAAAAAATGAAAGCAAAGGAAGAGCGAACCTTTTCCGGGGTTTGGGAATGCAATGAGTTATAGAAAATATGAAGTGGGGTATTTATAGAAGCCCCGCACGCGCATTGAAGAAATCCAAGAGACAGCCAACTGTCATAGTCAATGTGGAGATCTTCAGGGGCTACGTATGTATCGAGTCTTGGCACCTTGTGACTGGTGCTGTTAAGAAAGTACTAGAGGAGGAAGGAATTCAAGGTCGTTTCTTATCACTTTCACTCTAAGAAACGCGGAGACTATCTGTATACGATAAAATAGGGGGGGGCCCAATTTCCCTGTCATTAGGGTGCCCCGGGAATGTGCCTCTCAAGGTTCGAGACCGAGGTCGAGGCTCACCTTCGAGGGCTGTCAGGTTTCGACCTTGGGGCAGTGCAGACCAACGGCTATATTAGAAAAGAGGGGAGTTCCCATGGAATGCAGCCAATGCCGATAAATCTGTCAGGCTATTCTGAAGCGGTTAGTCTGAGTCTACATCATGACACTAACCAGCTGTCCCATCCCTATTTCTTTGTCATTAATATATTTTGTTCTATGATGGGATTCCCCTCCTATATAATGGGGGTCCTTGACACTTTGTAAGGGTCTGTTGCTCCAATTACTCTACACGAAATATAGAAGAACATTCTCCTTTCTCTCTAATATACTATCTCGATATTGTTGCCCTTGTTTATTATCTTCATACTTGTTCTTCATTTATTGCTTATCATTGGCCATAAAGAGGCTTCACTGATCTATTTAATAATTGTTAACCCTTCCCCGATTACCCTTAATAGCTCGAGCCCGAGCACAGGAATCGACCTCAAGGCCCCGTACCGGTCAGTCCGAGGCCCCAACCATCTAGCTCTTCGATTTGATTATTACTCTATTTTAGCTTGCATTTCGTCTTTAAACTTCATACATACAGCATCATCTGCTTAAACAACTAGCATAAAAATAGATCACGTAGTTTTAGAGTCCCATCAACAAATTTAATTGTTATTACCATTTTCACGGTAAAAATGGTTCTTGGGAATGTAAAGGCACTCTGCCCAGATTATCTTGAGTCGATTAACTTGAATGATTGTACCAGGCATGATTCAGGTCCTTTATCTGGTTCTCTCATGAAGTAAGGTGTTTTACCTTCCTTGATTGTATTTATACATGTATGACATCACTTACAATGATGTAAGCAAAGTAGGTAAAAGCCTTCCACAGAAAGTTGACTGTTGGACTGTTCCTGTACAGTAGCGTGTGCAGGCAACAACTTTCCAGCTGGAGCGTTGACTTCATACAGTCTCCTCAGCAACTGATAGGGACCTGTTCCTTCAGCTCTTTCTTTCGCTCTGAAGAGTTGAGTTATATCCCACGTTGGATACCAACCTGGAACTTTGTGATCTCAAGGTCTTGTAAATGTGTAATAGGTTCCTTATCTAGTTCTGGATGGTAAGTTTGTTAGATCATCAAAACATAAAGTAAAATACTTATGCCCAAGGTACTTGTAACCTATCAAATGCTTTATATAGAGCCATCTGAATGCTCTACTGATAGCTGTTATTATAGGCAAACTCTGCAAGTGGCAAGAATCGATCCCAAGAACCTCTAAAATCCATAACACAAGCGCGAAGCATATTTTACAATATTTGAATAGTGCGCTCAGACTGTCCGTCCGTCTAAGGATGGGATGATGTACTCAACTCGACCCGCGTGCCTAACACACGCTGTATAGTCATCCAGAAGTGCGAGGTGGACTGCGTACCTCGATCAGAAATGATAGACACGGGCACCCTGTGAAGGTGGACAATCTCGCAGATATAAGTCTCCGCTAACCACTCTGAAGAATAGGTAACTGCTACTGAAATGAAAAATGTGCTGACTTGGTTAACCTGTCCACAATGACCCATACTGGATCGAAATTTCTCTGAGTCGGAGGGAGCCCAGCAACAAAATCCACAATGATACGCTCCCACTTCCACTCAGGAATTTCCAACTTCTAAAGCAAACCACCAGGTCTTTGATGCTCATACTTTACTTGCTGACAATTTAGACACGGAGCTACATATGAAACTATATCCTTCTTCATTCTCCTCCACCAATAATGTTGCTGCTAATCTTGATACATTTTGGCGGCAACCGGATTCATATAATACTGGGAACTGTGGGCCTCTTCAAGAATTAATTCGGGAAGCCCATCCATATTAGGCACACAAAATATGACCCTGCATCTGCAGAACTCCATCTTTGCCCACATCAACCTGCTTGGCACCACCGTGCCGCACCATGTCCTTAAGACAAGCAAATGCGGATCATCATACTGCCGCTCTCTGATGCGCTCATATGAAGAAGACTGATCGGCTATGCAAGCTAGAACCCTACTGGGCTCTGAAACATCTAATCTCACGAATTGATTGGCCAAAGTCTGAACATCTGAAGCTAACGGCCTCTCACGAACCGGAATATACGCAAGGCTGCCCATACTCATAGCCTTTCTACTCAAAGCATCAGCGACCACATTGGCCTTCCCGTGGTGATAAAAGATAGTGATATCATAGTCTTTCAACAGCTCCAACCATCTACTCTGCCTCAAATTGAGATCTTTTTTTTGAACAGGTACTGTAGACTACGATGATCAGCGAATACCTCACACGAGACACCGTAAAGGTAATGTCTCCAAATCTGCAGTGCATGAATAATGGCTGCCAATTGTAAGTCATGAAGAGGGTAATTCTTCTCATAAATCTTCAACTGCCATGATGCATATGCAATCACTCTGCCATCTTGCATCAATACTGCACCAAGCCTAATGTGAGATGCATCATAATATACCATATAAGATCCTGAACTTGTGGGTAATACCAACACTGGAGTCGTAATCAAAGCACTATTGAGCTTATGAAAGCTCAACTCACACTCGTCTGACCATCTGAATGGGGCACCCTTCTAGGTCAATTTGGTCATGGGACTGCTATGGAAGAAAACCCATCCACGAACCGACAATAATAACCTAATAACCCCAGTAAACTCCGGATCTCTGTAGCTGAAGAAGGTCTAGGCCAATTCTGAACTGCCTCAATCTTATTAGGATCCATTTTTATGCCTTCTGCCGATACAACATGCCCCAAAAAGGCAACTAAGTCTAACCAAAATTAACATTTTGAAAATTTAGCATATAATTAATTATTTTTCAAAGTCTGAAGAACAAGCTGAAGATGTTGCTCATGCTCCTCTCAACTGCTGGAGTAAATCAAGATATCATCAATGAATAAAATCACAAAAAAATTCCAAATAGGGCTTGAACACCCGGTTCATCAAATCGATAAATGCTGTTGGGGCACTTGTCATCCCAAATGACATTACTAGGAATTCGTAATGCCTATACCGAGTCCGAAAAGCTGTCTTGCGGACATCAGATGCCCTAATCTTTAACTGATAGTAATCAGGCCTCAAGTCAATCTTTGAAAACACCTTGGCACCCTGAAGCTGATCGAATAAGTCATCAATTCTTATCAACGGATACTTGTTCTTGATAGTGACCTTGTTCAACCACCGATAATCTATACATTCTCATCGACCCATCTTTCTTCTTCACGAACAACACGGGCAAACCCCAGGGGGAGATACTAGGTCCAATGAAGCCCTTATCAAGCAATTCTTGTAATTGTTCTATTAACCAAATTATTAGATATCTAAATTAAATATTTCTCTTTCAAAATATATTACTCACTACGAACTTAAATTTTTTNGTTATTCTATCTAATTGCTTTAGCATTTCATATCTATTGAAGAAGATTAAAAAAAATGACCGCCCACAACGGGTGTGGTAGCCTTAAAACTATAAATACGAAAAAAATTAAAATTCTTAAAAAAATAAAAAATAAAAAATAATTTAGAAATAACGAAACAAAGAAAATAAAACTTAAAACCTTAGAAACCTGAAAAGTTTAAAAACAAATTTTAAAAGCAAAAAAAATAATGAGAGAAAGAGTGTAAAATGAATAATACACTTCAAAGGATAAATAAAAAAGAACTTCAAAAAGTCGCTATGTAATTACACCATATAATAAGGGGTAGAACCATAACCGGCGAATTAAGATAATCACTTAAATGCCCTTTGCGAAAATATAATATTTTGTATATATAGGTCAAATATTACTTTATAGGCATCAATATATTAAATCTTAAACGTTGTTAACTAAATTTTTTTGTTTCGCCCCTGCATGTAATTACAAGCTAACTCACCTTTCCCTTAATAATTGTAAAACTGTAATTGTTTCCTCTCAGTTATAATGTATTGGTAGAAAAATAGATATGACACGCGGCTTAATGATATGTTGACAGGTGTTAATTGAATGAGATCAATAAAGAAGACTGATGAGGCGCGGTCAAATTACCCCACGGGGTTAATTACAAAAGATATCGTGTCTGACAACTGGAAAAGAAGAGATAGGCAGGGGGTGTATAAAGACTAAAAGAGTAATATTCATTGGCTGTTACGGATATGGAAAGTTAATCAGCATAATCCCTGATTATATGTTATTGTTTATTATTACCATAACTTTTACGAATAATTTGAGTAACGGGCAATTAATGTATTTAATGTTAGTAAAATGCAGGAATTATGTGGGGGAAAGCAGTTGCATATTGTATCCGTATATAATCGCCCCTTACCTTACTTTATACGATCATCAAGAAATTCACAAATATATGGTAACGACCCGGCTGGTAATTTTGAGTATTTTTGCCCCGATCCCTTAATTTATGCTTCCTTTAATCTATATTGTGGTTATGTAACTTTCCGGGGTATTTGGTTTGGTTTCGGGTGAGTTTTGTAGTGAAATGGGACACATAGTCCCTAAGTTAGAGGTTTAGGGTGTAAAAGTTGACCGTAGTTTGACTTGTGTGAAGATGACTCCGAAATAGAGCTTTGATGATTCAAATAGCTTCGTATGGTGATTTTGGTCTTAGGAGCGCGTCCGGATGTTGATTTGGAGGTCTGTGGGTCGTTTCGGCGTGAATTGGCAAAAGTTGGAAAATGGAAGATTTTGAAAAATTGACCAGGAGTTGACTTTATTGAAATTGGGGTCGGATTCCGATTTCGGAAGTTGGAATAGATCTGTAATATCATTTATGACTTGTCTAGAAAATTTGGAGTCAATCGGAGTTGTTTTGGTAGGAATCGACATTAGTTTTGGAATTCGAAAGTTCATAAGTTCCTTAGGCTTGAATCGATGCGCGATTCGTGGTTCTAGTGTTGTTTGATGTGATTTGACGCATCGAGCATGTTCGTATGATATGTTAGGACTTTTGGTATGTTTGGTTGGGGTCACGGGGACCTCGGGGGTAATTCGGATCAAGTTTGACTTTATTCTTGACTTTGAGAGATTGCTGGTTTTTTGACTCTGGTTTCCTCTTATGTGATCGCCAAAGAGGGGCCACAATCACGAATCTCTAAGACTGGCAGACGTGAATTTTTTCTATGTGATCGCGAGATGGTTTACGCGATCGCGAATCTTGGATCAGTGAATCGTGAACGCGTGAGTGGTGCCGTGTTCGAAAGACAGAAGACGAGGCCTGGGAAGGTGGATGTGTTGCTCTATGCGGTCACGAATGTGTGCACATGATCTCGAAGATTTGGAAATTTCTAACCACGTTCACGACCAATCCTCTGCGTACGCGTAAAAGGTTTTGTGTTGATGAAGATTTTGTTCTTCGCGATCGCGAAGAAAATTCCTGTTACACTCTATATTTTCGTACGTAAAAGTGCATTGTAAGAAAACTAATGTAGGACCAAAAATGAGATAATATTTGAAAGTATATAAAGTAAGTAAATCATGTTACCTCGGAGGTTACAAATATTGAAGATCATGAACAACAAGTACAAAGAGGGTTGGAAGGTTCAAAAGCTAAGGAATTGAAGAAAGCAATGTTTTGTCGAAAGTCGACAAGTTGGGAATGGTATAACATGTACTTTTGGGGTGAGACTAGGGTGTTTACCATGATAATGATGTTATATTATGAGTTATGTTAGTCGTATGATAGTCGTGTGTTATTTTTTCAAGTCAGGCGAGTTGTGGAACAAAAGTCGATGAAAGTCATCACAAGTTACGTTCATAAGTTTTACAAAACTGGGGTCAAATGTAACTGCGATTTTCTCCCAATATACTTAGATTTTTGGGGTTTTCCACCCATTAAATTGAATATCTATGATTGTGTTTTCTAACTCATTAAATCGTTTCTCAATATAACATTGGAGTAGAGAGATATGGGCATTTTTATGAGACAGCGGAGACTGCTAGTGACAAGTAAGTGTGTCACCTACTTGCTTAAATGAGAGTCCAAAAAGAGGCTATTTCAGGTCAGCCAAATAGCCCATTTAAGGGCTTATCTCCTGCAATAAAACACTCATAATATACTACAATTAGCCAGACCTAAACCCCTGCAAACATCCTCCCAAAAATTGCCCGCAAATCCTAATTGATTTTCTCTCCCTTTCAAGTTCTAATTGGAGGTAAAACCTAGAGTTTGAAGAACCAAGATAGGAACTGAGTTATCCAACAAATAAGGTAAGTTTACTGCTCTCTTTCATCCATTGTTTATGCTGTAAATGCATGGTAAGTCGTTCTATATTTGTAAGAACTCACAGGACGGTGATCGAAAGTCGCGAGTTCGAGTTATTCACTTGTAGAGAATTATTTTTGTGGACTGTTTTGTGTTGCTGTTGGGCTGCGTGTTTTACTACTGGTCGTTCGTCGTAATAATTTTGGGTTGTTTGACACTACTACGGTGGTCGTTTTGGCATGAAGAGATTGACGTGTGTCGGGCTATTTTGTAGTATTTGTGGTGTATATAAGGTTGGAAAATTATATATATATATATATATATATATATATATATATATATATATATATATATATATATATATATATATATGTCGTTATTGTTGTGTTCTTGTGTTGGTGTTATCTTGAATTTGGAGGGAGATGCTGCGCGTTTTAATACAAGATAAGCTTGTCGTTCGTTGTGCGATAGTTTAATCTTTCGTAACTTAGTGATAGCATTATTATCATTGTTGTAGGTTAACGTGCGAAGAGACGAGTTCAAGTTGGTGATTGGAAAGATTGTGATAAGGTATGTTAAGGCTAAACCCTTCCTTCATTTTGGCATGATCTCGTAACTACATGTGTTTGATAACGAGGCATAAAGAGGAGTTCATATTCCCGAATTTATATACATTATCCTAGTCTCATAAGTCACAGTATTCTACCTTATCGGGACTTATATTCAGTTGAGTATTTTCTTCTTCCAATCAAGAGAGCAAAGCATGTATATATATATATATATATATGTATATATATACACTTTAATACTTTAATACAGTATTAAAGTATTTTCACCATCATCGAGTTATAATCGGTGGGCAGGCCCCTATTGGGCAACCTCAGATCAGATGGTAAGTTATATACCGAGCCTACTGTGGCCGAGCGCCTATGAGAGAGCCCAGAATGGGGGAGATATAGAGCCTTGTATGGCCGAGCGCCTATGAGCAAGCCTACTATGGCATAGCAGTTACACATTCCGAGCCTTATAGGGCCGGACATTTATTTTACTTACTATGTTGAGAGAGCTGAGTCAGTATCAGCAGGTAAGTATATCTCCAAATCATCTTTCACTCCTAGTTACTTTCAGTTATGACATTATTAGTTCAGTTTAAGCTTTCAGTTATTTTATTGCCTTACATACTCTGTACATTATTTTTGTACTGGCGTTCCTTTTTCTGGGGACGCTACATTTAATGCGTGCAGGTTTAGACAGATAGACGGGTAGACCTCTTCAGTAGGTGTTGCTCATGTTCAGCTTGATCGGTAGGCTCCACGTCCTTCGGAGTTGCTGGGTCTACAATTTTGCGTACAACTTATGTATATATGTATATATATTATGGGTAAGTCGGGGCCCTATTCCGATCACAGTACATCCATCAGTAGAGGCTTGTAGACATATCTTGTCAGTTAGTACAGTATGTTGGGCTTGTAGGCCTTGTATGTATATTTTTTTTGGTTTGTCAACTGTAGTAGTTATGATGGCCTTGTCGGCCCAGCTTTACAATGATATTTAGTCAACGCTTGTTTCCGTTGAGATTTATATTTTGCTTTGAAAATTGTCATACAATGTGTCCCCATGGCTAAAGTATGACATTGTATGCTCAGAGTTCCTCAATTGCAAGTTGGTACGCTAGTTAAGTGAGGCACCTGGTGCCAGTCTCTAAAAAGTTGGTATTTTACCAACTTATCTTGTCTTTAATCCTATATTTGAGTGATAAAATCATGTGTTTTTTGTCATTTACTTCTATTTTATAGGTTCTCTGTGATTTAGAAGTGATCATGAAGAAACCAAGTGAAAACGAGTCAAAAAGATGTTGAAAATATGAAATTTGGAAAAAGGCCTCAGATGTCGCAATTGCGACATCAAGTTTGAAAATGCGAAGGCAGCAGAGGTCGCAATTGCAATGGTGGAATCGCAAATGCGAAGTCACACCAGGCAGTCAACTTTTGCAAATGCGAAGATCTCCATCGCAAAAGCGACAAGTCAGTGCACAGTGTCAAGTTCACAATTGCGAACAAAAGATCGCAAATGCGATATGCAGCAGTAATCCCTGGGTTTGCAGTTGCGAACTAATATTCGCAATTGCGAAAATCGCGCTTCAGTTATGGGAACTTCTGTCATTTCACATGTTTTGGCCCCAAACCCTTTAACACTCGACCTAGCTCATTTGTAAAATATCTTTGGCTTAATTTCAGTCCTTAGACTAGAGAGAAATAAGTTTTGGAAGCTAGGGTTCTTGCACATACACTTTGGGGTCTTGAAGATTTGAAGATTTTGGTTGAGAATTTCTGACCCATTTATTTTCATTTCTTCATTTCATTGCTTTGTATTGTATATCCAAGTATGTAGTATTTTTTCCAACACTTGGAATCTTGTTTACGGAAATATTCATATTTAATGTGTGGATTAAATATGTTGTTGTGCTTATGTATTGAACGATTTTTATTTATTATGAAATGAGTCATTGTTTCTTTAATTATTCTTGTTATTTAATGTTTTCAAAGGGATTAGCTAACCCTAGGACTCGCCCATTAACTTCGAATTAATTTTGGGAAAGATTATTTGGGGTTGGGAAATATTAATTAACACAAACTTGAGGCTTTAATCCTCACTTTATAGATTCTACCTTGGGATAGGAATGAACTACTTGTAGTCATATTTGGGTGTGCTTAATCTCTTAATTGTCTTAGGAATAGTTAAATTAGTAAGTCTTGTTAGTCTTCGAAAGAAGCTAATATAGAATTATTACCCGAGGCTAATTAACATAAACTCGCTCATATTTATAAAATCGTAAAATACATTGGATCGTTACTTGAGTGTAATTCCCCGTGCATCCATATTTGTAGCCGTTGATCATTTTACTTGCTTTCTAGGTTAGTTTACATTTTCGTATTTAGTTATAAATATTTTCTCAAAACAATTCTAAGTGTTTGGCATTGCATAACAAGTGATAATTCTCTTACACTCCTAATAGCCTGCATATTATACTCTGTGGGATTCGACCCCGACTCATAGTTGGGTAAATTATATTGCATGCGACCGTGTCCATTTACTTTTTTAGTAGTGGAATTGGACGTCGTCAAAATTGGCGTCGTTGCCAGAGAACAATTTGGCGTATTTAGGTTGTTTCAGAAGTAAGCGTAAGTGTTTTGGTCCAAACTTGTGAATATTTGTGTAATTAATTTTCTTACCTTGGTCTATTTTTCTTGTTTGTTTCTTGTTTATTTTCTTAGTTTTTAAAGTGGTATCATGTAATGAAAATTGGTCGGATGGTTGTTTTTCATACATTGATGACCATTGTCCTTATTGTGGAGGACCACACTCGTGGAAAAGTTGTTTAAATTCTCCCGGGGGCGGATTGTGCGCACAATCTCAAACCCATGAGTGGAGTATTTGTGATAAGTGTGGTCGTCAAAATGGTCATTGAGATTATTATGCTTATTTGTCCTTCCCTTCCCCCATCCCCCACTATGATGATTCTATTTTTTGTGATGAAAATGATAGGGATATGGAAGGGGAAGAAGTTGAGCATGGTCAAAATGGTGATTTCAAGCTCATGTTAGAATGCCTACTTGAAGGAGGAAACAAAGAGCAAGATGCCTTGGAGGAGCATTTGGAAAATAGCCTCCAAAATGATTTGGCACTTGAAAGGTTGTGTATATGGTAGAAATCGGGGCTACCCAATTTTGTAGGCTCGAGGATCACTTCATGAGCGAGTCCGAAATAGACTGGGTCCGAGCCTGATAGCAGAGCTCGAAGTTCAAAGATCAAAGTG
This sequence comes from Nicotiana attenuata, assembly GCF_001879085.1. Taxonomy (NCBI): domain Eukaryota; kingdom Viridiplantae; phylum Streptophyta; class Magnoliopsida; order Solanales; family Solanaceae; genus Nicotiana; species Nicotiana attenuata. The sequence goes on from NW_017670629.1 coordinate 77,229, forward strand.
TCCGATGAATATCAAGGCCGGCCGTGACCAGCCTCGAGATAATGCCGTTGTGGTTTTGAAGCAGAAATGGCAAGATTCCCGCAATGGCCCAAAGATCAAGGTGTAAATTCCGGAACAAATTTGTGCGAACTCGTACTAGGCAGTTAGACAGCTATCCAATTAGATTCCTTACGAAAAATGGAAATGTACCTTATTTAGAACTCCCCTATTATATAAAGGGGAGCCCAATCATTTGTAAACATCATCTAATCATTGGCAAAGAATATACTCTCTACTTTTCGCTCATGTTCATCAGAATTGTCATTTAACTTTGTTGTTCTTGCTTTATTATTCTTGATTCATCTCGAGGTCACTGAGCTCGGGTCGATACTGCTTAAGTAACACTGGTTTGATTTACCTATTTCCTTCACTTATACTTTATACTTCTTAATTATTAATTGGTATTGAACTAAATCATATATCTTTAAAACCACAAATCAAATTTAATTGTTACTCGTATTTTCGAGGTAAACAGTTTGGCGCCCACCGTGGAGCTAAAGATAATAGTGATTATTTCATTATTGATTCTCATGACACAAGTTATCTTTACACTTCTTCTTGTCATGAATTTTTGATTCTCAGGATTAAACATGTCAAATCTGCAAATGCACCGGTTCATGACAGCGAAGGTCTTGGATTTCATGGGGAAAACAACAACATAGGGGTCGGTGTACCATCAATAAACCCTGGGGAAGTGCCAAATATGGAACCGGTTGACGTTAGTTTGCAAATTGCTTTGAATGCAGATTTAGGCACAGACCCCGGAGGAAGTGTGCGCAGGGAAGCCCGATCTGGGGGCCAAGGAACACAAGGTATAGAAGATGGGGGAGTCAGCCTGCAAGTGATATTCGAGATGCTGCAAGCTCAGATTGCCATCACTCAACTTCAGAGTCAGAATAAAACTCCGAGTAAAGCTGAACCAGAAAACACTCGACGTGCTAAACCGGCGCCAGAGAGGTCGAACGAAAATGGCTCGGGGACTGACCCCACAATTACGAGGATGCTCGAAGAGCTCACCAAGAGGATCGAGTCCGAGGAAACAAGGATTGAGGATAATGACAAAAAAGTGGAGACTTATAATCTTGAAGGGATTGGATGCCAAGAAATTCGTACAAAGGTTGTTCCCTCCGAGTGCGGCTCCGAAGCCCATCCCAAAGAAGTTCTATATGCCCGATATACCTAAATAAAACAGAAGCTCTGACCCAAATGAACATGTTACTTCTTACATGTGCGCCATAAATGGAAACGACTTGGAAGATGACGTAATCGAGTCTGTACTGCTGAAGAAGTTCGGGGAGATTCTGTCGAAGGGTGCCTAAATATGGTATCCTAACTTACCCCCTAATTCTATTGATTCGTTTGCTATGCTTGCAGATTCTTTTGTAAAGGCACATACCGGAGCCATTAAAAATGCAACAAGGAAGTTGACCTTTTCAAGGTAAGGCGGAAAAATAACGAGATGCTCAGGGAATTCGTATCTCGGTTCAAAGCAGAGAGGATGGATTTGCCTCCGATCACCGATGACTGGGCTATTCAAGCTTTCACTCAAAGTCTCAATACTTGGAGTTCCATAGCTTCACAGCGATTAAAGCAAAGTTTAATCAAGTACTAGGCTGTCACCTGGGCCGACGTTCATAATCAGTATCAGTCAAAGATTAGGGTCGAGGATGATCAACTGGGGACTCCTTCGGGGTCCGTTTATGTTAACAGGACCCTGGATAGGATCAAAAGAGATATCGATCGAGAGCCGAGGTCGAATGGAGATCGATATCAACCGTACAGCGGAAACCATAGAGGCAACGGTTCTGGGAAAAGCTTCGTACGAAATGATTGGAGAAATGATCGAGGTCGAAATTCACGGGGGCTTGATGCCGAGGAAGATCACGTTAAGTATCCAAAGTCCGAATAAAGGTACGACCCCATTCCAATCCTTTCTATTTTTCCGACTAACACTTGCAGGCTATCGACAAGGATCGACACGAAGCTTTGGATCTTAAAGCACGCGTTGCACTCTTTTTCCCGTAGACCGGTTTTTGTCCGAAATGGGTTTTTCCGGCGAGGTTTTTAACGAGGCAACCATTGTTAGTGCTAAATGTAGATCAATTCAAAAGTATCCGAGGTTCCCTACAATAAGCCTCGAGTACTAGGGGCATTAACCTTGAATATCTACTTTGTTGTAAGGAAATCACTTCATGACAGCGGGGTCTCGATAGGAAAATGTTGTGAGGGTCAAACAGTCAGATGAACCGTGCCCATGTAGGTTACTTGGACACTAACATCAAATGTGTGCGCATGTAGAATCATTTATTAAGAGAAGTATTTTCTTTGCCAATATCCCTTGCCTTTAGAGAAAATTCATATTTTATACTCTTGATCTACTGTGTAAACAGGCTTATGGGCCGACCACGATGGAAGTTCGAACAACTGACCCCATGCTTGAGGACTGTCGTCCCAAAAACAAATAGAATCAAACTACTAACATTTCGAGACCATAAGACCTTAAAGAAAATCCTCGACTTTACAGGCCACGGCCACCCCACTCGGGGACTGATATTTCGAGCAAGCTCAAAGTGAAATGGAAAGATAAGCCCAAAGGGCAAGTTTCGAACTAAAGAGGCTATGGCCAAATTAACGAGCGGAGACGCCCGAAATTCGTAAAAATACAAAAGCCCAAGGGCTATCTTAACCCGAGTTCGAGCAAACTCTCGCTCGGGGACTATCCATGAAGCCTAAGGGCTAACTTTACTTCGAGTTCGAGCAAATCCTCACTCGGTCATAAAAGCCCAAGGGCTACCTTAACCCAAGTGCAATCATATCTCAAACACTCGGGGACTACCTACTCGAGCTATCTAAGTTTGAAATAATAAGACCTCAAAGAGGCACCCCCAGTATATAGGCCAATGCCATCACACTCGGAGATTAACATTTCAAACAAGTTCGAAATGATATCGCGAAACGAGTCCAAGAGACATACTCGAAAGCTATGGCCATATTAAAGGCTACGGCCATATTAAGGACTACGGTAATATAAAAGGCTACGGACAAAATAATGCGGCTTAGAGACGTGCGACTTCCGCCATAAAATTAAAGGCCTTCAAACACTCTGAAAAAACCGGTTAAACCAGGCTACCCTCGGCAAAAGCAAATGATAAAGGGCTTCAATAAAATCAGCCCTCGAATAATTTAAAGGCTTCGATAACATAAGCCTTCAAAAAAACCTCAAGAGGTATTCGATTATCGTTACACAAACGAATTACAAATAAGGTTCCAATCGGTCGAACCTTCAAAAAACCCAACGGGTACAAAAAACACATGCTAAGGCATAGAATAATTTTCACTAAGTCTTTTAGCCGAAAAGAGGGAAAAATTATAGCCGCTTTAGAGGCCGAATTGGCCCAACTCAAAGAGCCTAAGGGCCAACCCAAAAGAGCCTAAGGGACAGTATAAAAAAGCCTATGGGCTAAATTTATTTCGAGTTCGAGCAAATCCTCATTCGATCATAAAAGCCCAAGGGCTACCTTATCCCGAGTTCGAGCAAACTCTCACTCGGGGACTATCAATAAAGCTTAAGGGCTAAATTCACTTCGAGTTCGAGCAAGCGCTCACTCGATCATAAAAGCCCAAGGGCTATCTTAATCCGACTTCGAACAAACCTTCACTCGGGGACTATTTATAAACCCCAAGGGATAACTTTACTTCGAGTTCGAGCAAATCTTCACTCGACTATAAAGCCTAAAGGCTACCTTACCTCATCGACTGTTGAGCCTAAGAGCCAATCACTCAAGTTCTAATGGCCATCCAGGGTGCCTTGATTAGAAACATTCCAAGGCAGTACTCATTGTCGGTCATTACCATCTCAAACTTTGGACATTCAAAAGGAAATTTATGTTAATGCGCTTTAATCCACACAAAAGGATAATAGATTCAGAAGCCATGGAAGAAAAAAGAACATTGTATAAACCCTTTTACAAGAACTATAGGTCACGACCAAGAGTTCATCGCAAGGGCCGATCAGCCTCAAAAGAAAAAAATTACGAAGAACATGAAGCCTAAGTAGCACGATCCTTATCGACAGAAGTGTCTTTACCCTCAGAATCTTCTCTTCCATTGGACTCGCTAGAGTTCTCGGAATCTTCCTCGGGAAAGGCCAGCTTCCACGCTTTTGTTTCCTTAGTTGTTTATGTCACGATGATGATGTTGTGGCAAATCGGGTTAAAGATCAAGGACTCAATTTGTTTCTTGTCGTTATACTCCAAAAAATGAGGGACTATCTGTATACGGTAGACATCGGTGCTACCCGATTTCATAGGCTCGAGGATCACTTCAAGTCCGCAATAGACTGGGTCCGTACCCGATGGCAGAGCTCGATGTTCAAAGATCAGAGTGTTCGATGAATATCAAGGCCAAGCATGACCAGCCTCAAGATAATGCCGTTGTGGTTGCGTTACAGAAAAGGCGAGATTCCCGCAATAGCCCAAAGATCAAGGCGTAAATTCCAGAACGGATTTGTGCGGACTCGTACTAGGCGATTAGACAGCTGTCCAATTAGATTCCTTACTAAAAATGGAAATGTACCTTATTTAGAACTCCCTTATTATATAAAGGGGAGCCAACTCATTTGTAAACATTATCTAATCATTGGAAAAGAATATACTCTCTAGTTTTCGCTCATTGTTCATCAGAATTGTCCTTTAACTTTATTGTTCTTGCATTATTGTTCTTGATTCATCTCGAGGTAACTTAACTCGAGGTCGATACTGCTTAAATAACACTGGTTTGATTTACCTATTTCCTTCATTTATACTTTATACTTCTTGATTATTAATTGGTATTGAACTAAATCACATATCTTTAAAACCACAAATCAAATTTAATTGTTACTCGTATTTTTGAGGTAACAGGTTGCATTCACAAATAGGAGAAATACTTGAAGCTTTAGAGGTCCAAAAAGCCTTGTAAGTGAATGATATCCAAGAACCATCCTTAGAGGTTGAAGCCGAAAATCCTTCTTTGGCATTTGATAAAAATCAAGAAGAACTCTCAAATGCTCAAAATGAGAAAATGATGCTCAAGTTGGAGGCCATTCTTGAAAATGAGAAAGAAGCACAATATTGCACTCGAGGACTTGAAGCAAGTCTTGACTCAAAATGATGAGGATATCCGCTCTTTGGATGATCAAATGAAATTATTGGTTGAGGCTCACTATGCCCACTAACTTGAGAGTGTGAAAAGAAGTCAAGAAGAGTCCGACTTTGAGGAAGAAAGTGAGCTTTATTTTGAGTAATCAAGAATTAAACATCTGTCATGCTTGTTAGTGATGCCAAGAAAAATATGGAACTAGAGTCAACTGGTGCAATTGAAAAGATGGTTGAGATGACTATAGTCCAGGGGAAAAAGAGGATGTCAAAATCGGGAATAGTTGTAATTTGGAGGGTTGATGTAACATTCCAAGCATTTTTCAATTGGAATTGTATGGTAATATGGGAATTGAGCCACACGAGTCAATGAGGAATTGCAAGGAGGAAAGACAAAGGCCCTACACCTTACAATTGGAGGGAATAAGGAGGCAAAATGACATTCCTCACATGAAAGCCAAGAAGTTTAAAATGAAGAAATTAATGCTTGATTTGGTCATCTACTTACCACCCCCCACCGCTCACGGTCACAAGCTTGATTCCAAGTTAGGTGCCCAATTCATATCGTCAAAGTGGCGAGAAAAGTGGTAAAGTTGACTCGCGTCGTGCCACGACGTTAAACGCGGCGCTTGATGGGAGGCAACCCATCGTTATCAAAAATTTTAGTCGTTTTTAAAATATTCCTTTTTAGAATAACTTAGTATATTGTTTTTGACTAATCTGCCAAGATTTAGAATTTTTTGAGTTGAGTTGAGTAGGTCGGAGTGGTCCGGAGAGCAAAAACCAGTAGCTGCTGAAAGTGCAGAAGCAGTGCTCGCATTTGTGAACTTGGGACCTTCAAAAAATCGAGGAAAGTGTTGCATTTGCGACCACTATTGAAACTTCAAAGTTCGCAATTGCGAACAACGGGTCACAAATGCGACATCAGAGGGCTTAAAAGGGTAAATGTATTTCACTTTGAACATAGAAAAATTGAGGCTCTTCAAAATATACACGATCTTCATCTTCCTCACTATCCTAACTCTCAAGTCCACCATTTTTCACTTCTAATTGCAAGCATCAAGGTATGAAGGCTCAATATTTGTGCTCTTATTGTCTATTGCTTCATCATATTCTTCTTCTTCTTTTTTTCTCTCCTTTATTTGTCAAAACCTAGGTTTCAAATGGGTACTATTTCTTCTGTCAGAAATTGTATAGAAAAAGTTCAAATCATATGTTGATTTTTGGGTGAGGTTGGTTGAGACTGTAAGCTTATTCATTTGCTGAAACATGGGGAAGTCTGAGTACCCATGTCCTTGTTAAAATAGGAGTGGTTTTGTGTGCTTCCTAAGTGATCGATGAAAGGCCCGAATGAGATTCTTGGTCGAATCATTGAATTTTTTTCAATTCATGGTTGTGTGTGAAGTCTATTGCATGATGTTGTGCTTAAAATTGATTGGATTATCTAAAAATGTGCTTTTTTTTTGAAAAACTTTGGGGATTGGGACTGTTCTCAAAGAGAAGATTGGCTGGGGACGACGAGATCGCAATTGCAATGACCACTTTGCATTTGCGAAGAGGTGGTCGCAACTGCAAAAACTCTCAAGCCTGGCAGTCTTTGCATTTGCCAAGACGAGCAAGCAATTGCAATCTCTGTGGATTTTTGTTTCCTTCGTAATTGTGAAGAAAATATCACAGTTGCGACATCAGAGAGCAGTCACCTACAGATTTGAGAATCCTGAAATTTTTTCTAAAGCTGGGTTTCAACTGTCCAATCATTCCTTTGGCATATTTGACTCAGTTTGCAATGTTTTTCATAGCCACTCCATGTCTTCACTCCAATCCTTTGTTTCGAGGTACCGTAAGCTAATAATGAGCTTTTACTCTGAAGAATCCGCGAATGACAACCCTTTGGAAACTGAGGAGAACTATGACCAACACTGGTTCTTGTCATTGGAATGCTAGGAATAGTACTATGCTGAGCTGATTTCGAAGAAGTTGCTCCCAAAAAGTGGTATATTGCTGGATAAGGCCCCCGAACAGCTTCCCGAGTTCCATCAAAGGCTTGTAGACATGGATGGAATTGTTTTGCCCCTCAACCTTGCAGAGCCAATGAGAAATGGGTAAGGGAGTTTTATGCAAATCTCTCATCCATCAGGTTAAAGAAGCCAAATATGAGGGTTCGCGATAAAATGGTGTATTTCGGAGCTGAAGCTGGGAACCAAGTCTATCACCCACAAGACCATGACATGGCCTCAGGAAATCTAGGCAACTTTCTTAAGAGAAGGGACCCGTTGGATACATTTCAAAGAAAGAATTTTAGATGTATCTTGATGATCAGAAGAAGCAGGAGGATCACCTTAGGCAGCTGGAGAAGGCATATATTGATTTAGCCACGGCGCACGGTACTTTGACTACTTCTCATAACAATCTGGAAAAGGCACACACCAGGATGAAGAAAAGGGAGAAGAAAAGAGATAAATTCTTCACCCGCATGTGGAAGGGTGTGAAGGGGCTGTGGAAAGTCCTAAAGCCTCAAGACCCAATCCCATCAACCGAGCCGGAAGATGATGATGATGCTCCAGTTCATTGGTCCGAGGAAGAACGAGAGGAGGATGCGACTGAGTTCGACAACGAGGAGAGCACTCGCTGCAGTCACCTTCCACCATTTTACTCTATTGTGTTTAGTTGCATTAGAGATATTGCAACATCTGGTGGCTTCTTGTGTAACTGTTGATCTTGTATAACTATGGATAACTGTGGATATGGTAGATTGGTATTTTGTTTGTTTTCATGTGATGTGTTATATTAGTATGTTTACTAGCTTCTTGAATTTTTGTTTTATATATATTATGTTTTATTGACTGATGTTTATTAGCTTCTTAATTTTTTTTTAAATAGTATGTTTTATTTTGGTGGCGATATCCTTGGTTTTCTTTGTACCGTGGTTCTTTTTCCGAGGATGACAATTTTCTTTTTGAACCGGGTAATTGTTAGTAAATGTTTTGTCGACTTTTCCCGATGATGGATAGCTAGGCAACTTTCTTAAGAGAATTAGTCTCGTAGTTTAGATATAGTTTTTGTTAATTGAGGAAGAATAAGTGATTTGAGTTGGGGTTTGTGCCCATTGGCCAATTTGTGGCTTGCTTGGTACCAACATGATTTAGACCTCGGCATATGAATTTTTGATCTTTGAAAAAGAAAAATGATTGAAGTAAAGATCATTGACATGACTTTTACACTCAATTTTTGGCTCTTTGATTCACTGAAGAGCTTCTTATGCTATATGTAACTTCTTTAAGTCATTGGTTTCAATAGGATTTTTGATTTGTGTTCCATTTGAATGTTCGTGTGCCATGTGTGGTGAGATTTATTGTGAGTTCTTTTGCATCATTTGTAGTCTTGAACTTGCCCGAAATGTGCTTTAAATCGAAATCCAAGACTAACTTTGTTTGAAAAATCATGTTAGGCCTTCCTTAGACCGCTGTTGTGTCTTAAATTTCCTACCCTTGCATATTTTCCCTAGTCAACCCATTTTGAGCATTTAACCCTTTTCTACGGCAACCATGTTACAAGCTTTAACCCTTCGTTCTTTATTGATTTATATTTTGACACCCTACCTCCCTATGTATTTTGAAAGTATAAACATAGGCTAAAAGCCTAAGTTTTAGGAGTGAAGGTGGGAAAAGTTATGATGTGGAAGTTGCTTAAAAGGTGAAAGGTAATTAAAAAAGAGAAAAAAAGTAGTATTTGAAAAAAAAAGGAAGGAAAAATAAGGAATTGTGAATAAATGGAAGACTAGGTGATAAAAAAATAAAGAAAGGGTGGAAAATTTCTTGAAGGAAGTGTACTTTGATTGTAGAAAAGTTGTACTCCTTAGGGAGGTTTTGAGTCAGTCTAACAAAAATTATGCCCTACCTGAACCAAAAGTCTAAACTACAACCCTTTAAGTCCTAATTGATTTTGAACCAAGTTTGTCTACATTAGTGGAGAAATACACGAAGAGCAAGCCTATGGTACTACTTGTGTGCATTTGAACATCTTTGTGAGAGAGAGTTAATTCGTTCCATTTGATATCCCATTCATGTTTTGAATTGAAATTTATGAGTGCGGGATTCTCTCTTAAGTGTGAGGGCACATGAGATTTGAGTTGTGAATTTAATTTCATTTTCAATTGGGAGGAATGAACAAAGGAAGTTAATTGTGATAAAGAGGCAAGTTTTGAAGCTTTAGTGTCATGACTTGATTGCTACTTTGATTTGCATAGTGTTGAGCACTTGAATTGTAATGAAATTCATGAGATGTTTTTGGTAATTCAAATGCTTTGGATTAATTGTTGGTACCAGTCGAAGTCATGTGTTTGTGATTACAGTAGACCTTTTTGACTTGGCATGATATAGATGCACTATTGAGTTAAACACTTGGGAGTAGATTTTGTCGCTTTCATTACTTGAGGACAAGCAATAGTTTAAGTTTGGGAATTTGATAAGTTGATATTTTACCAACTTATCTTGTCTTTAAGCCTATTTTTTTGCTATGTTTGAGTGATAAAATTATGTGTTTAATGTCATTTACTTCTATTTTATAGGTTCTTTGTGATATAGAAGTGATCATGAGGAAACCAAGTGAAAACAATTCAAAAAGACGTTAAAAAGAAGAAATCTGAAAAAAGGCCTCAGATGTCGCAATTGTGACATCAAGGTGGAAAATGCGAATGCAGTAGAGGTCACAATTGCAATGGAGGAATCGCAAATGCAAAGTCAAACAACAGGCAGTCAACTTTTGCAAATGGGATGATCTCCATCGAAAATGCGAAAAGTTAGTCACAGTGTCAAGTTTGCAATTGCGAACATAAGATCGCAGATGCGATATGCAACAGTAATCCTTGGGTTCGCAATTGCGAACTAATATTTGCAATTACAAAAATCGTACTTCAGTTCTGGGCACTTCTGTCATTTCACATTTTTTGGCCCCAAACCATTTAATAGCCGACCTAGCTCATTTGTAAAATATCTTTTGCTTAATTTCAGTCCTTAGACTAGAGAGAAACAAGTTTTGGAAGCTAGGGTTCTTGCACAAAAACTTTGGTCTGAAATTTGAAGCTTTTGGTTGAGAATTTCTTACCCCATTTATGTTCATTTCTTCATTTCCTTGCTTTGGATTGTATATCTAAGTGTGTAGTATTTTTCCAACACTTTAATCTTGTTTATGGAAATATTCATATTTAAAGTGTGGATTAAATATCTTGTTGAGCTTATATATTGAATGATTTTTAATTATTATAAAGTGAGCTATTGTTTCTTTAATTATTCTTGTACTTTAATGTTTATAAAGGGATTAGCTAACCCTAGGACTCGCCCATTAACTTCGAATTAATTTCGTGAACGATTATTTGGGGTTGGAAAAGATTAATTAACCAGAATTTGAGGCTTTAACCCTCACTTTATAGATTCTACCAGGGATAGGATTGAACTACTTGTAGCCATATTTGGGTGTGCTTAATCTCTTAATTGTCTTAGGGATAATTCAATTAGGAAGTCTTGTTAGTCTTCGGAAGAAGCTAATATAGAATTATAACCCGAGGCTAATTAACATAAACTCGCTCGTATTTGTAAAATTGTGAAATACATTGGATCGTTACTTGAGTCTAATTTCCAATGCATCCATGCTTGTAGCCATTGATCATTTTACTTGATTTCTAGGTTAGTTAATATTTTTCCATTTAGTTATAAATATTTTCTAAAAACATTTCTAAGTGTTTGGCTTAGCACAATCAGTGATAATCTTTTACTCGTCCTAATCGCCTACATATTATTTTGTGTGGGATTCGACCCCGACTCATAGTTGGGNTGGGAGTGTTGATGAGTGGTGATTTTACCTCTTATTCTACTCACTTTTTTTTAGTTTTTGTGTCCTTTAATTTTAAAATGAAGTAATTTATGGTGTGCATTGCTAGATTTTCAGGTAAATGAGGCCATGAAGAGAGTTGAATTCAATTGAAGAGGAATTGAGCAAAAAGAGTAACAAAAGCACAAAATTCTTCAGTGATTCCGCATCTGCAGAAGCCCATCTGCGAGGGGAAAGGCCGCATATGCGGAAAGAAGTCACATGCACTGGGACCGCATCTGCGGTTAGTAATCCGCATCTGCGGAGTCGCTTCTGCAACGACAAGTTCCGCACCTGCGGAGAAGGAAATCCCCTCAATTTTTGCATCTGCGAATGGAAGTCCGCTTCTGCGGAACCGCACCTGCGAGGATTCTTCCGCAGGTGCGGTCAACGGGCTTCGGCTCTGGGTAATTTTGGAAATTCACATTTTTTCGTTCCCAAACCCACAAATACACGACCTAGCTTGTAGTAAACATCTTTGGCAAATCTTTGGCAGTCTTTGGACATCTTTGGACTAGAGAACACAAGTTTGGAAGCTAGGGTTCTTGCACACACACTTAGGTCTTGAAGATTTGAAGCTTTTGGTTGAGAATTTCTTACCCATTTTTGTTCATTTCTTCATTTCCTTGCTTTGTAATATATATCTAAGTGTGTAGTATTTATTCCAACACTTGAATCTTGTTTATGGAAATATTCATAATTAAAGTGTGGATTAAATATCTTGTTGTGCTTATGTATTGAACGATTTTTATTTATTATGAAGTGTGTTATTATTTATTTAATTATTGTTGTTCTTTGATGTTTCCAAAGGGATTAGCTAACCCTAGGACTCGCCCATTTACTTTGAATTAAATTTGGGAAAGATAATTTGGGGTTGGAAAAGATTAATTAACAAGAACTTGAGGCTTCAACCCTAACTTTATAGATTCTACCTAGGGATAGGATTGAACTACTTGTAGCCATATTCGGGAGTGCTTAATCTCTTAATTGTTTTAGGGATAATTCAATTAGGAAGTCTTGTTAGTCTTCGGAAGAAGCTAATATAGAATTATAACCCGAGGCTAATTAACATAAACTCGCTCGTATTTGTAAAATTGTGAAATACATTGGATCGTTACTTAAGTGTAATTCCCTTTGCATACATACTTGTAGCCATTGATCATTTTACTTGCTTTCTAGGTTAGTTTACATTTTCGTATTAAGTTATAAATATTTTCTCAAACTATTCTAAGTGTTTGGCATTGAATAACAAGTGATAATTCTCTTACACTCTTAATCGCCTACATACTGCTCTCTGTGGGATTCGACCCCGACCCATAGTTGGGTAAATTATATTGCATGCGACCGTGTCCATTTACTTTTTTAGTAGTGGATTCGGACGTCATCAATCTCGCCCCCCAGGTTCCGGGTGTGACAAACTTGGTATCAGAGCAATTCTGTCCTAAGGAGTCTACAAGTCGTGTCTGGTAGGGTCTTGTTTATAGATGTGTTGTGCTCCACATTATATAAGCAGATAACTACAAGGCATTTAGACCTTGGTTACCCTTTTTTTAAATCTAAATTTTTCTCTAGAACTGAGTTATAAGAAATTTGAATTAAACTTATGTGTAGGTGTTTGCATGCATAGATGACGGTGAGTAGGAAGACTACAGCTAGCCAGAGGAGAGATACAACAGTAAGTGAGGGGACCAGTAGGGTACCCCTAGTAGATAGGGCCCAGTCTGAGGCCTAGGGCAAGACCCTTACTCAGCCATTACCGGCTCCTCCACCACCTGAGGAGATTCCTAGGGACTCGCGCATCCAGTTCCCTCTCCACTTGCATCAGATCAGGAATTGAGGAGCGCGGTGCATTTGTTGACACAGTTGGTAGCTACCCAGCAACAGGCTAGGGCATCAGCTACTGCAGGGTCTTCTGAGGGGTCTAGGAGTTAAAGGGTCTGTGAGTTTATTGCTTTGAGTCCCCCAGAGTTCATGGGGACAGATCAAGGGGAGGATGCTTTGAGTCCCCCAGAGTTCATGGGGACAGATCAAGGGGAGGACCCGCAGAATTTCATTGATCAGCTTTACAGGATCTTTCGGGTTATGCATGCCAACAGAGAAAGAGGCAGATGAGTTAGCAGCTTTTGGACTCCGAGATATAGCCATCCTTTGGTATGAGGATGGGAGAGGTCCAGGGGCGTGATGCACCTCCAGCTATTTGGAAGAATTTTTCAGATGCCTTCCTTGACCAGTACTTATCGCGGGAAATCCGACAGGCTCAAGTCGATCAGTTTATAGCCCTCAAGAAGTGCAATATGAGTGTTCGAGAGTATAGTCTCCGTTTTGACTCATTGGCCAGATATGCACCATCCATAGTTGCTACTATGCGGGATAGGATCCACAGGTTTATAGCAGGGTTGGCCCCAAAGTTGACCGAGGCATGTGCCATCGCTGCATTGCATGATAGTATGGATATATCCCGGATTCAGGCATTCGCCCAGAATACAAAAAGGGGTAGGCATCGGCAGCAGGGTACAAAGAGGACTAAGCAAGGGCAGCGTAAGAGGATGACATTTGCCAGGTCTCAAGAGCAGTCTAAGGATAGTCATAGGCCCCAGTTGTGCGGACAGCCACCTAGGCCTCCGCCATCTCAGATGCAGGGTTACAAGTATGTTTGCTATGCCAGTCAGGACCAGGTGAGAGCTCACGGGCATCGGGTTTCAAGCGACAACAAGGTTCCGGGTAGACATGGTCATATCCACCCCGGTGTGACATTGTGGTAGAGGACACTTGGGCCAATGCCGAGCCGGTTTTGATGCTTTTTATACATGTGGGTGTCCGGGGCATATGATGAGAGATTGACCGAATAGAGATTTTGGGGTATGTCTGTGCATCCTCAGCGGTGCGAGTCTCAGCCATCTGCTATAAAGGTCGAGGCAGAGGTAGAGGTTCCAGTACAGGTGGTAACCAGAATCGTATCTATGCTTTAGCGGGTAGACAGGACAAGGAGTCTTCACCAGACGCTGTGACAAATATATTGACCATTTGCTCTCACGATGCTTATGCCTTGATAGACCTAGGATCCACGTTATCGTATATTACCCCATTTGTCGGGGGGGATGTTTTGTATAGTGCCTGATAAACAAAGTGATCCATTTGTGGTATCTACACCGGTTGGAGAATCGATTATTGCTAGATGGGTTTACCTAGTTTGTATGGTGATAGTTTGTAGTCATCAAACCTCAGCCGACCTAGTTAAGCTAAAGATGTTGGATTTTGATGCTATCATGGGCATGGACTAGTTGGCAGCTTGCTATCCATAGTTGGTTGTCGAGCAAAGGCAGCCAGATTTCATTTTCAGGGTGAGCCAGTTCTTGATTGGTTAGGTAATACAGCGACACCCAGAGGTAGGTTTATTTCCTATCTGAAGGCGAGGAAAATAATCGCAAAATGGTGCATTTATCATATTGTGTGAGCTAGAGATGCAGATGCTGAGATACCTACACTTCAGTCTATTCCAGTAGTCAAAGAGTACGCAGATGTGTTTTCAGATCAGCTTCCAGGTATTCCTCCAGAGCGAGAGATTGATTTAAGCATCGATTTGTTTCTGTGAACTAAACCTATATCCATCCCTCCATATAGAATGGCACCTGCCGAATTGAAGGAGTTGAAAGAGAAGATAAAAGATTTGTTGGAGAAAGGTTTCGTCAGGCCCAATACCTCACCTTGGGGTGCACCGGTACTGTTTGTGCGGAAGAAAGATAGCTCGCTGAGGATGTGTATCGATTATAGTCTGTTGAACAAGGTAACTATTAAGAATAAGTATCCACTTCCAAGAATCGATAACTTGTTTGATCAGTTGTAGGGGGTTATATGCTTTTCAAAGATAGATTTGAGGTCGGGGTACCACCAGGTCAGAGTTTGGGAGAAAGATATTCCAAAGACAGCCTTTAGGACCCGATATGGCCACTTCGAGTTCCTTGTCATGTCCTTTGGGTTGACGAATGCACTTGCCGTATTTATGGACTTGATGAATAGCCTATTCCGGCCATTTTTAGATCTGTTCGTGATAGTGTTTATTGATGATATTCTGGTTTATTCACGTTCAGAGGATGAGCATATGGACCACCTACGAGCATTACTCCAAACCCTCTATGATCGTAAGTTGTATGCTAAGTTTTCTAAATGTGAGTTCTGGTTGAAGTATGTAGCTTTCTTGGGGCATATTGTATTCGATGGAGGTATAAAGGTAGACACTCAGAAGATTGAGGCCGTGAAATCTTGGCCTAGACCTACCACTCTGACAGAGGTTCGTAGCTTTCTAGGCTTAGAAGGATGCTACCAGAGGTTCGTATTTCTTCCCTTTTGGCACCATTGACGAAATTGACGCATAAAGTAACTAAGTTTCAGCGGACGAAGGCTTGCATTCGGAGTTTCCACGAGCTTAAGAACAGGTTGATCTCAGCGCCAGTTCTAACACTTCCATAGGGTCCAAAGGGTTATGCTGTGTATTTTGATGCCTCAGGTGTCGGGTTAGGATGTGTCCTAATGCAACATGGGAAAGTAATTACGTATGCTTCAATGCAGTTGAGGAAGCACAGGAGGAATTATCCGACTCATGACCTCGAGGTAACTGCAGTTGTCCATGCACTTAAGATATGGCGGCATTATTTATATTGTGTTCATGTTAATGTATTTACAGAACATAAAAGCCTGCAATATATCTTCAAGCAAAAAGAGTTGAATTTGCGATAGAGGCGATGGCTAGAGTTATTGAAAGATGATGACGTTAACATTCTCTACCATCAGGGGAAAGCTAATGTTGTAGCAGATGCCTTAAGTCGCCGATCTATGGGTAGTTTAACACATGTAGTGGCCGAGAAAAGATAATTAACTAGAGAGATTCATCAATTGGCTTGTTTAGGGGTTCGGTTAGTAGATTCTGACGATGCTGGAGTTGTACTCCAAAACACTGCAAAATCATCTCTCATAGCTGAAGTCAAGGAAAGGCAGTACGAGGACCTAGATTTGGTCGAGTTGAGAGAGCGAGTTCCGTAGCAAAAGAAGTTGTTGTTAAAGCTCAAGGGAGATGGGGTTCTCAGATACAGGGGTCGTCTCTGGGTTCCAGATGTAACAGGGCTACGAGACAAGATTATGTTAGAGGCACATTATTCGTGGTACTCCATTCATCTTGGGTCGACGAAGATGTATCATGACATTAAGGATGTGTACTGGTGGAATGATATGAAGAAGAACATTGCTGAGTTTGTCGCCTAGTGTCCTAGTTGCCAGCAGGTGAAAGTAGAGCACCAGAAGCCCGGAGGGCTAATGTAGACTTTAGAGATCCCGACGTGGAAATGGGAGGTGATAAACATGGACTTTGTCACGGGTTTACCTCGTTCTCATCGTAAGTTTGATTCTATAGGGGTGATAGTCGATAAGCTAACGAAATCATCTCATTTCCTACTTGTCAGATCTACATATACAATAAAAGATTATGCAAAGTTATATATTAAGGAGATAGTGCGGCTACACGGAGTACAAGTATCTATTATATCTGACCATGGGGCCCAGTTTACAGCATATTTTTTGAGGTCATTTCAGAGAGGTCTAGGGACTCAAGTGAATCTCAGCATAATTTTTCATCCACAGACTGATGGACAAGCCGAGCGCGCAATTCAGACGCTCGAGGATATGTTACGAGCATGTATGTTGGATTTTAAAAGAAGTTAGGATGAACATCTACCTCTTATCGAGTTTGCATATAATAGCAGTTACCACTCCAGTATCCAGATGGCTCCGTACGAGGCTTTGTATGGGCGTAAGTGCAGATCTCGTATAGGGTGGTTTAATGTTGGAGAATCTGGGTTACATGGGCCAAACCTGGTTTAGCAGGCCATAGAAAAAGAAAAGCTTATCCAGGAGCGACTGTTAACAGCTCAGAGGTCTCAAAATTCATATTCTAACATGCGGCGACGAGACTTAGAGTTCAGAGTTAATGACAGGGTATTCTTAAAGGTATCACATATGAAGGGCGTGATGAGGTTTGGCAAGAAAGGCAAGCTTAGCCCACGGTATATTGGGCCTTATAGGATCATTGTAGAGTGGGCCAAGTAGCTTATGAGTTAGAATTGCCCTCAGAATTGGAGTCTTTCCATCCGTTTTTCCACGTATCTATGCTACGGAAGTGCATTGGCGATCCTACCCGAGTGGTGCCCATAGATGATGTACAAATTACGGAGGACTTGTCATACGAGGAAATTCCAGTTGCCATCCTAGACCGATAAATCCGAAAACTACGAAATAATGAGGTAGCCTTCGTGAAGGTTTTATGGAGAAGCAATAATGTGGAAGATATGACGTGGCAAGCGGAGGAAGAAATGAAGTCTAAATACCCCCACCTATTTCAAACTGAAGATATGGATCGAGATTGGAAACTATAGCACAACTCTATTCAAGCGAGTAGGTAATCAGGTAAGCTCTTGACTTTCAGTATTTATGATTTACGGCTGTGTGAGGCAAAGTGTTGCTATTTACACCCAATATTTTCGTACGTAATAGTGCGTCGTAAGCAAAATAATTTAGGATAAAAAATGAGATAATATTTGAAAGTATATAAAGTAAGTTAATCATGTTACCTCAGAGGTTACAAATATTCAAGATCATGGACAACAATTTCAAAGAGGGTTAAAAGGTTCAGAAGCTAAGTAATTGAAGAAAGCAATGTTTCATCGAAAGTCGACAAGTTGGGAATGGTATAGCATGTATTTTTGGGGTGAGACTAGGGTGCTTAACTTGATAAGGAGGTTATGTTATGATTTATGTTAGTCGTATGATAGTTGTGTGTTATGTTTTGAAGTCGGGCGAGTTGTGGAACAAAAGTTGATGAAAGTCAGCACAATTTACGTTCGTAAGTTTTACTGAACATTTGGGTCAAATGTAACTGCAATTTTCTCCCAATATACTCAGAGTTATGGGATTTTCAACCCATCAAATTGAATATCTATGAGTCTACTTTCTAACTCATTAAACCATTTGTCAATATGAGATCAGAGTAGAGAGATATGAGTATTTTTGCGAGACTGTGCAGACTGCTAGGTGACAAGTAGGTGTGTAACCTACTTGCTTAAATGAGAGTCCAAAAAGAGGCTATTTCGGGTAGGAAAGTGAGCCCATTTAAGGGCTTATCTCCTGAAATATAACACTCATAATATACCACAATTAACCAGACCTAAACCCCTACAAAAATCCTCCCAAAAATTGCCAAGAAACCTTAATTGATTTTCTCTCCCTTTCAATTTCTAATTGGAGGTAAAACCTAGAGTTTGAAGAACCAGGATAGGATCTGAGTTATCCAACAAATAAGGTAAGTTTACTACTCTATTTCATCCTTTTTTTCATCTATAAATGCATGGTAAGTCGTTCTATATTTGTAAGAACTCACAGGACAGTGATCGGAAGCCGTGAGTTCGAGTTATTCACTTGTAGCGGAATGTTTTGTGTTGCTGTGGGGCTGCGTATTTTACTACTGTTTTGTGGAGATTTGGAGGAGGGAGGGTGTGGAGAAACACCACATAAATTTAGGGTGTCGGGCTGGTCGTTCGTGGTAGCATTTTCGGGCTGTTTGACACTACTACGGTGGTCATTTTGTGCATGAAGAGATTGGGGTGTGTCGGGCTATTTTGTAGTATTTTGTGGTGTATATCAAGTTGGAAAGTAATCTATATATATATATATATATATATATATATATATATATATGTATGTATATATATGTATATATATATATATATATATATATATGTTGTTATTGTTGTATTCATGTGTTGTTGGTGTTATCTTGAATTTGGAGGAAGGATTATAGGGGAGATGCCGCCTGTTTTAATGCAAAATAAGCTTGTTGTTCGTTGTGGATAGTTGTACCTTTCGTAACATAATGATAGTATTATTATCATTGTTGTAGATTAATGTGCGAAGAGGCGAGTTCAACTTGGTGATTAGAAAGATTGTGATAAGGTATATTAAGACTAAGCCCTTCCTTCATTTTGGCATGATCTCGTAACTACATGTGTTTGATAATGAGGCATAAAGAGGAGTTCATACTCCCAAATTTATATACATTATCCTAGTCTCATAAGTTACAGTATTCTCCCTTATCGGGACTTTATATATAGTATTACAGTATTTTTACCACCATCGAGCTATATTCAGTGGGCAGGCCCCTATTGGGCAACTTCAGATCAGATGGTAAGTTATATACCGAGCCTATCATGGCCAAGAGCCTATGAGCGAGCCCAGAATGGTCGAGATACAGAGCCTAGTACGGTCGAGCACCTATGAGCGAGCGTACTACGGCAGAGCAGTTACACGTTCCGAGCCTTATAGGGCCGAACATTTATTTTACTTACTATATTGAGAGAGTTGGGTCGGTATCAGCAGGTAAGTATATCTCCGGACCATCTTTGACTCCCAGTTACTTTCAGTTTTTATATTATCAGTACAGTTTTAGATTTCAGTTATTTTATTGCCTTACATACTCGGTACATTATTTCGTACTGACGTCCCTTTTCTAGGGACGCTGCATTTCATACGTGCAAGTTCCGATAGACAGACAGGTAGACCTCCTTAGTAGGTGTTGCCCGAGTTCAGCTTTATCGGTAAGCTCCACGTCCTTCAGAGTTGTCGGGTCTAAAGTTTTGTGTACATCTGTTCCAATCACAGTACATCCATCAGTAGAGGCTTGTAGACATATCCTATCAATTAGTGTAGTATGTTGGGCTTGTAGGCCTTGAATGTATATTTTGTTGGTTTTTCAGCTGTAGTAGTTATGATGGCCTTGTCGGCCCAGCTTTGTAGTGATGTTAGTCAGCGCTAGTTTTCGTTCAATTTTATATTTTGCATCGCAAATTGTCTTGCAATGTGGCCCCATGGCCAAAGTATGACATTGTATGCTCAGAGTCCCTCAGTTTCAAGGTTGTACGCTATGTTAAGTGATACACCGGGTGCCAGTCTCGCCCCCCAGGTTCGGGGCATGACAACTCTACGATCGCGATGTGTAAATCACTGGCAGCAGATTTAAGTTTCTAAATCGAGGGTTTATTTCATATTTCACATTTTGGACTTAGAGAGCTCGGTTTATGGCGAAATTTTAGGAGATTTTCAGAGAGAACACAGGGCTAAGACTATCTAACTCGATTTTGGTTAATTTACAAGAATCCATTCATAATTTCATCATCTAATTAGGGATTAGAGTTGGAAAATTGGGGGGAAATGGCAGAAATTCTTAGATCACATTTTGAGTTTTGAAAGGCGAAGTGTGGTGAGATTTGAGTAATTCTTGTATGGTTGGACTGGATATTGAATGAATGTTCAGATTTTATAATTTTGATCGGGTTCCGAGATGCGTGCTGGGTTGACTTTTTTGGTTGGCTTTTTAATTCTTCGCAAAGATCATAATTTTCATTGTTTGATTAGTTTCCTATAGCTATATTTATAGAACGAAATTATTTTGGCAGATTTGAGCCGTTCAGAGTTGGATAATCGAGGAAAAGGCCTTCTAGTTGATTGACTTAGCGTGATTTGAGGTAAGTGACTTGCCTAACCTTGTGTGGGGAAATTACCCTTAGGATTGGTGTTATTTATGATAATTGTGATATGTGAAAGCCGTGTACGCAAGGTGACGAGTGCGTACACGGGCTAAATGTGAAAATTCCCGATTTTAGCTGTGTAGATCCCTTCCAAGGCAAAATTGAGTTGCCTTAACATGCTATAGTCATCATGTTAGTCTAATTTTACTTGTCTTATCTCTTACTTGCTAATTGCTTACATGTTGAGCTGTAGAGATTTTCCTTTTTATATATGTTGTTGAGTTTTGGGATTTTAGATTATTATTTTCATTCACTTTCGCTCATTACCTAGTCTTAGAAACTAGGTGCCGTCACGCATCCTACAGAGGAAAATTGGGGCCATGACATATATGCTATCAATCTTTTACTTTTATCTCTCTGCTTTATTGAAGATTATTACTCGCAATTCTTGGAAGGAAACAATAATCATCAATAAGATTTCCTTTCCTTCTTTTATTCAATGTTTAATCACAATTACTTTTACTCTTTTATATTTATAAAAGTGAAGTAAATTTGGTAATTAGAAATTTGGTTTATTCTAATATTAACTTTGACCACAGAAACTATTTTTTGGTTAAACAAATGGGTTCCTACCTGGAGTCTACTAATGTAACGACCCGGCCGGTCGTTTTGAGAGTAATAGCCCCGATCCCCTATTAACTGCTTCCCGCGTATCTTTTTCTGCTTATGTGACTTGCCGGGAGGCTTTGCTTTTGGTTTCGGAGTGTTTTGCAACACTTAGTCCCTAAACATAAGCTTAAGCCTTAAGGTTTTGACTGTAGTCAGAACTGTGTGAAGACGACTCCGGAATGGAGTTTTGTCAGTTATGTTAGCTCCGCTAGATGATTTTGAGCTTAGGGGCATGTTCGGATTGTGTTTTGGAGGTATGTAGTTGATGTAGGCTTGAAATGGCGAAAGTCAAATTTTTGGAGATTTTGACTGGTAGTGGACTTTTTGATATCGGGGTCGGATTCTGATTCCGAATGTTGGAGTAGGTCTGTAATATTAAATACGACTTGTGTGCAAAATTTGAGGTCAATCGGACGTGGTTTGATAGGTTTCAGCATCGGTTGTAGAAATTTGAAGTTTCAAGTTCATTTAGTTTGCATTGGAGAGTGATTTGTGATTTTAGCGTCAATTGATGTGATTTGAGGGCTCGACTAAGTTTTTATGGTATTTTAGAATTTGTTGGTATGTTTGGTTGAGTTCACGGGGGCCTCGGGTTGATTTCGGGTGGTAACGGATCAAATTTAGTTTTGGATGAATGGCTAAAGTTGCTGCACCTGGTGTAATTGCACCTGCGCAAGATTGACCGCAGGTGCGAGCCCGTGGAAACGAGCCTAGGGGCACCGGTGCAGATTGGAAGGAAGATGCCAGAGGTCGTAGGTGCGAAGGTATAGCCGAATATGCGTATCCGTAGATGCAGAGTGGTAAATGCAGAATCGAATAAGTGTGGCCTAGGGCAGGGTCGCAAAAGCGGGTGTTACCCGCAGAAGCAGACCCGCAGGTGCGAGCCCTGGTCCGCATAAGTGGAGTTTTGGATTTTAAGTTAACTCCGCAGGTGCGGAGTCTTCGCCGTAGAAGCGGTACTGCAGAAGCGGAAATAGGCCCGCATATGCGAAATTACCGGGCAGAAAAGGGTCAAGTTCGAAGATTTTATCCCATTTTTAATTTTGGGACTTTGAGAGCTCGGATTGGGCGGTTACTTGAGGGATTTTAAGAGAAAGCTTTTAGTAACGATTCTTAACTCCTTTATGGTTATATTTCACTTATCTATGGTTGATTTCATCATTTAATTAAGGAATTTGGTTTAGAAATTTGTGGGAAAATGGTAGAAGTTCTTCAAAAAAGATTTTGGGTTTTTATTGGGATTTTTACATCGGATTTGGATAATTTTGGTACGAGTGAACTCGTGAATGAAAGGGTATTCATATTTTGTGACTTTTACCCAATTCCGAGACGTGTGTACGGGGAGGTTTTTAGGGCGGTTTTTCTAATTTCTTGCTAAAGTGTTGATTTCATTAATTAGATTAGTTTATTATAGTTGTATTTATGATATTGATCTCGCCCAAACTCACATCACAATTATAGGTAGTGAGGCGGTCGAAGCAATAATAAAATCCAATGCGAGTCGGGGTTGATTCCTCAGGGTGTTAGAAATGGGAATAGGTATACACCTAGCGTTATTGTATAATGTGCCTCAATTTGCACTTCCACAGTATTGTTGGTTGTTTCTTTCTCTACTTTAAACTATTGATTGCAAGTAATAAACTAGAAGACAATGTTTTTGGTTTTGATTGTTTTTTCAAATGATAAAGGATCTAGGATCGTGACTTCCACCTAGGTCGCTACCTAACGGGTTGTAAACTATAGGGCAAGTTTAATTAATCGGGATTGTAATATAGCTATCACACACAAATGCTCACTCTATACCTCTCGGTAGTTGGAGTGATTTTGCCCAATTTGGCTTTTTCAAGCCCAAATAGGTATTGCACAAATAAAGTGTTATATGCTCAAGTCGGGTCTTACTATCTCTAGTAAAGACTAGGTCAAATAGGCATGAGTCAACGTTTGCAACAGTTAATTCTAGAATTCAAGCATAAACAAGGCTAAATATCACTAACCCAATTACAAACAAGCCCTAAAATTAAATACCCATTAAGTACCCACACTAGGGTTGAGCCACAATCCTATTTAAAGATTTATCTACTCATGAAAAATGAAGAAATACAAGAAAAAATTAAGATAGAATGCATAATAATTGATTAAACAAAGAAAATCTAATGTTTAGAAGTTAATCTACTACAAAATTACTCAAAGAAGTAAAGAAAATGGCTCAGGTGCACCTCTGCAAACTAAACTTAACCTAAAAATGACAAAACGTACTATTTATACTAAGCTGAAAATATCTGACAAAAATGCCCCTGCGAAGGTTGTGCGGCAGCATAATTCTGGTGCGGTCCGCACAACGGGCTTCTGCGGCCGCACAACTATCGTGCGGTCAGCATTCTTGCGAATTTGGGAGTGGAACTTCAAGGCTTCTGCCGTCCGCATGAAAATGAGTGCGGCCGCACAAATTTAATGTGGTCCGCACACTCTACTTTTGGACTTGAAACAGCTCTCTGATTCTTCAAACCTGCGGACCTAATAATAATAACAGCAGCCACACTAGACCTCCTGCGGACACACAATTTTGGTACGGTTCGTACTCCTTTGCTGGCCCAAACACTTGTCACGACCCCAAAATCCACTAAGGGTCGTGGTGGCACCGGACACCTCTGTCAGGAAAGCCCACTAAATCATCAATTAAATCCTCTTTTAATACTTTTAAAAATCTAGAATTTTTCCTTCCATTTTTCATAAATAAAAGATCAGTAATTGAATTCAAATTTAAATAATAACAATTTGTACAAATTCGTTAAAAACCTTCCCAGAAACCCGGTGTCACAAGTGCATGAGCGACTACTAATAAGTGAAATAAAATACAACATCCGTCCGAAATCCATGGGACAGGGAATAATATACAAATGCTGAAAGGAACTACACTAGCTGCGGTTGCCTCGAATGATGCAGCTCACCTAGTCCCAGAAACATCTGTGTTGCTAGAGGTATATATACCTGTGCAACAAAAATGCACAGAAGTGTAGTATGAGTGCGTAATCAACGTGTACTCAGTGAGTATCCTGCCTAATCCCGAAGGGGTAGAGATGAGATGGCCAACTTCGACACTCACTAGAGGTCAATATCAATATTCAATAATGCGAGGGTAATCATGGATTCATATAGTAGTTCTAATTCACGAAGCCAGGGAAACAGGTAAACACCTTCAACAATTAATCAAGGGCTTCCAAGGTTTATTCTTTATTATGCTATAAATTTTTATCAAGCCACGATGGGCAAGTTTCGCGATTAAAAATCCTCAAGCGACAAATAACATGCGCAAATCACACCGAGGCGACGGCCCGATCCAACAGGAATGTAAAATGTGCACTGCCGAGGGTCGAGCGGCACGAACCATAGATGCATGTATTTTCACTGAGGCGTTCGGCCCGTTCAATAAATAAACATATATCCTGCTCGCGAATCATCCACGCGACGCAGGCACACATAAAATACATGCTCAAGTAAGGAATTAAGAGTTTACCGGGCTATTTTATCAAATAAAAACCAAATCCTCTTTTAACAATTCAAGAAAACGATGTTTAACCCTTTTGAAATTCATTTACTAGTTCAACTTGATTTTTAACAATTCGAATATCAATACGGTTCCAAATATCCCATGTATAGCATGCTTTTGGTCCTAGACTACCCGGGCAATAGCATAATAGTAGCTACGCACGGACTCTCTTCACCTCGTGCATACGTAGCCCCCACAAATAGGAGCACATAATCAATTACTTCACCTATGGGGTAAATTCCCCCTCACAAGATTAGAAAGGAGACTCACCTCGCTCCGAAGACTCAAAACCGGCATTCTACATTCTTCCGAGGACTCCAATTGATGCACCACGCTCCAAGACTAGCCAATGGTTACGCAAATCCATTAATATATGCTCAAATGTTCATTACAACTAATTTATAGCAATTCCTAACCCCGATTTGAAAGTTGACCAAAATGCCCTCGGGCCCACGTGCCCGGAATCGAAAACTTTTCGAAGATAAAGTTTACCCATAACCTTAGGGACTCGAATATATAATTTTCTCTTAATTCCATACTCAAAATCGTAATTAAAATCCAAGATTTCTAATTTCCTAGGTTTTCAACCAAAACCCCAAATTTACACAAATCTTCATACTTAAATCCATACAGAATTGATATATTGAACACAAACGTGACGGGGATAACTTACCTTGACATTGACGACGAAAATTCCCTCATTGAAGCTCTCCAAAATCGCCCCAAGCCATGAGAAATAGGAGAGAAATGGACAATCCCCCACTTTAAATTAACCTTCTGCCTCCAGGAATTTTCGCTTCTGCGGAAATAATCCCGCTTCCGCGGTCCCGCTTTTGCGGAAATATTCCGCTTCTGCAGTCCCTGGGCTCAAACCCATTTTCGCTTCTGCAATGAGCCAACCGCTTCTGCGGTTCCGCATCACCGGATCAAGTGCCGCTTCTGCGGTCCTGGCTGCCCTCCCCTTCTTCGCTTCTGCGGGGCCGCTTCTGCGGTCCCATTTCTGCAGAAGCAGAAATACCAGATACCAGCTGCCTCAGCACTTCTTCAAACTCCGGATTCGATCCGTTAGCCACCCGGAATCCACCCGAGGCCCCCGGGACCCCAACCAATCATACCAACCAGTCCCAAAACACATTACGGACTTGCTCGAGGCCTCAAATCGTAACAAACAACGCTAAAACCATGAATTACACCCCGATTCAAGCTTTATGAACTTTGGACTTTCAACTTCTATTTCCGATGCTTAAACCTATCAAATCACGTCCGATTAACCTCAAATTTTGCACATTAATCATATTTGACATTACGGACCTACTCCAACTTTCGGAATTGGATTCCGATCCCGGTATCAAAAAGCCAACCTCCGGTCAAACTTCCCAAAAACCTTCAAATTTCTATCTTTAGCCAAATGGCTTCAAAATGACCTACAGACCTCCGAATTCACTTCCGATCGCGCTCCCAACTCCAGAATCACCATACGCAGCTATTCCCAGACTCGGAATCCAAAATGGACATCGATAACACTGAAATGCACTTCAAGCCAAACTTAAGAAATTCCTTCTAAAATGCTAACTTCCACATTAGGCGCCAAAACGCTCCCGGGTTATCCAAAACCCGATGCGGGCATACGCCCAAGTCCGAAATCATCATACGAACCTGCTGGAACCTTCAGATCCGATTCCGAGGTCGTTTACTCAAAATTCCAATCCTAGTTCATTCTTTCAACTTTAAGCTTCCGAAATGAGGATTGTCTTCCCAAATCAACACCGAACTTCCCGAAATTCAATTCCGACCACGCGTACAAGTCATAATATCGGAAATGAAGCTGTTCATGGCCTCCGACTGCTAAACGGAGCGCTAGCACGCGAAACGACCGGTCGGGTCGTTACATTCTCTCCCACATAAACATACGTTTGTCCTCGAACGTGTTGAGAACCATACTGAAGTAGTCAGAAATCGCTATTTAGCACCTCATGCACCTTCCCGTGCTACCACAACTTAGCTGAGCACGCTAGCTCGATAAATTCTGAAGATATTCCCTTTTATTCAAGCAATTAAGCCTTAAAGCCCGATTCCAACATCCGGAATCCTATGCCAGGCTTGTTTCCAACATACGATCACTATATCAATCACCATACGCTGTACTCAAACACGATTGCATGACTTTGTTGAATTCACACTTTCTACCCACTCGTAGGGCCACAATAACCCTTTTATTTTTTGATCAACTTAGTCAAAATCCTACTAATCTGATGCTCCCCTTGCACCCCATGACACATACAGGTCTTACTCTAACCTTTACCATACCGCCATGACGGAAGAGATGTACTAACATTCATAATCAATTGCCGAGTCAACAAAACATTAGGTCTATACTCCTGACAAGGCCTTCACCTCATTCTGAACCCAATAATGGTCTTATCTCCATAACATACCTCATATAGCTGGATTGCAAAAAATCCTAGATCGAGGGATCTCGTCTCATCCGATACAACTGCTCAGGCAATAAGCCACCCCAGAAATTGTTAAAATCTCATATGATGCTACGCTGCGGCAATAGGCCACAAATTCGAATGCATTGCAAAAGGAAAACGGACTCTGGGAGGAACCTAACTCCCGCACTACTACGGACTTTCCTTAGAAAATAAGAAGCGAAACACACAAAAATAGCATATAGGAAACTACACTCATATCACTATGTTGCGGCGTGCAACCTGATCCACACAGCATAACCATGGCGGCGTGCCACCCGATCCTCACAACATACCCATGGCGGCGTGCCACCCGATCCAAACGTATAACTCACATAAGGAGATACACATCGAGCTAAATTGCTCATTATAATGAATTACCGAATCTCGGTCTCAAGCACTCTAAGTGTATAGTACCATTCCCTGGGGAACACATAGCGCCATAAGCTACAAAACCCATGCACAACTAAGGTGCGATACAAGATCTAAATCTCGAGAGCCATTCCGCTCACATAACATCATCGCCACGCGGAACCTTAACACATAAGAATTTACTAAGCCGTCTCACAACTCATACGGTGCCATACATCATTACCTGGGATAGATGATGACAAAATAGCACCCCGACTGTCCCTCCATAAGGAACGCTCGCTGAAACATACACAACTGGCCTGATATAAAGCCCTGTTT
Source organism: Nicotiana attenuata (assembly GCF_001879085.1). Taxonomy (NCBI): domain Eukaryota; kingdom Viridiplantae; phylum Streptophyta; class Magnoliopsida; order Solanales; family Solanaceae; genus Nicotiana; species Nicotiana attenuata. The sequence continues at coordinate 105,211 of NW_017670629.1, forward strand.
ACATATAAATCAATCCACTGATCCCAAGCCGATTTCTGATTGCACCAGCTTGGCTAATAATCTTTCAAAGGTCCATAGTATCTCCCCTTCGCCTCATATCACGTAAGAACAACCATCGTAACCGGAGCAACCTCCTCAGTTCATAACCTAATAACAAAGTGCCCTCCAGGCAAAAATTCTCAAATTTAGTGACATTACCACAATCCTCATACTCGGTTTAAATCTTTACTCAATCGAGTGACTACATGTCACACTCATGCAATCTTCCCGTGGGACACGCTCCCACAACCTCTCAAAATAAATAACGGGTCCGCACACCTGAATCACCGGCTGCACTAACACCGAAAAGTGATCAAGAATCCTTACCAGGATGCAAAGCCTTCTTCACAAAACATCGATCTCAGGCTTACGCTGAAGACAATACCAATTCACTTAATCATTCAACCTTTTTCCTTGCTCATCAGAGCCCGTGACATCCTTGTCAACACCGAACTGCGACCTTGATTCTCACTTCGAATTTCATACTACTCACTGCACCCGAAATGCCAATATATGATAGAACACGACTCTTCATCATAACTCGGAACCACTAATAGGTTAACACTTCGTCACATAAAAGCTTTCACTGAACTCACTTCAGGAGGAACATAGTAACACACAGGCGAATTCTCATGACTGTAGAATATGCAAATCTCTGAGTAGTTGTCCAAGCCACCATAACCCTTCCGGGATCTGCTTACACATAACAGGCCATAATAGAAGAATGCTTCTAAATAATATCAATTACGGCGGCCGATAAGCCTCACACGTACCGTCACAAATCACTTGCGCAACTTGATCACGCTGAAGGAACTGATCACTGACACCAGTCTTCCAATTTAATTATGGCTAATCAATCTACCTTCTTCCAATTTATCCTTGATTGCCTTGGAGATAATACCACCTCCATCCAACACATAACCTACTCCATCTGCACTTATCCCAAGGGACCTTGAACCACGAGACCATGCTATCTCAAATCCCACGAACTATTTCATATTTCTCAAATGTTACACCACAAGTCAAATTATCATAGAACATTCTGGGCACCCTCTCATGAGCTGTTACAAATCTTGATCCTTAACTGTACTCATAGGCTCAGATTCATTAGGCACCACACTTTATCCCTTTGAACCTACTAGAGACCGTTGCTGAGAGCCACCCGCTCTGACTTGGTCCCGTATATAATCAACTCCATGAACCTTCTAGAACATTAATACCCTCTCAACGAAGCACCTGGCAGAATTACTCCCCTTTAAACCCGCTTCTATACAAGGCATAAATCCTGAATTCTTTCCCAAGTTCGAACACGAGCCCATAAGGCCAACCATAGCACATCTTTAAATATTCCTCTGCTCCAATTACTACTTATGATATTTTTCCGTAGCTGGGATAACTCCCCAGTATGCAAATAACCAGAAACCACACGAGTAGTTAACCATGCTACCCATTCATAGGCGGTGGGACCCACCCACTTAGCTTGAAGCCACTATTACAAAACTCTGGAGTTCACCGGAATTCTTAATCTCTTATTGATACAACCTTGCGCAATCAATCGCCAGCATTCTCGATATCTTACTGTAGAAACCCAATTTGATACTCTAAATCATTAACAACATTCATTCAATAGTTCCCCTTGCTGCATAACCCGTAGAACTCTTCGCAGAAGCCTTGCCAACCACGCGACCGCCAAACTGCTCACAGGGAATAACTCTCTTGAGTCCAAGCTCACTCCTTAGCTGTACCAGTTCACTTACCCCTCGTGGACATTCATTATGTGTGCGACAACATCCTTCCACTTCAAAGTCATGCTACATCCCCCTTTATTTAAGCGGCTCCTTTCCGTTATATTAAATCCCCGGCCGCACAAGAATCCCTACTTCAAATTATATCCGAAGACGCCAATAACCCAGCACCAATATTCTCAAGTCGTTCTAGACTCCCTTAAGGTGCATAGTTTTCTCATTACCAAGCCCCTACGCAGCTCGCTGCTCTCCCACTTTGGCAACTNGTCTCCGTACCGATCCGCGAGACTCTACTAGACTTGCTCATGACTCATGAGACCGACGGGAACCTAGTGCTCTGATACCATGTTGTCACGACCCCAAAATCCACTAAGGGTCGTGGTGGCGCCGGACACCTCTGTCAGGCAAGCCCGCTAAATCATCAATTAAATCCTCTTTTAATACTTTTAAAAATCTAGAATTTTTCCTTCCATTTTTCATAAATAAAAGATCACTAATTGAATTCAAATTTAAATAATAACAATTTGTACAAATCCGTTAAAAACCTTCCCAGAAACCCGGTGTCACAAGTGCATGAGCGACTACTGATAAGTGAAATAAAATACAACATCCGTCTGAAATACAGGGGACAGGGAATAATATACAAATGCTGAAAGGAACTACACTAGCTGCGGTCGCCTCGAATGATGCAGCTCACCTAGTCCCAGAAACATCTGTGCTGCTACGCCCAGTAGGCTGCTAGAGGTATATATACCTGTGCAACAAAAATGCACAGAAGTGTAGTATGAGTACGTAATCAACGTGTACTCAGTGAGTATCACGCCTAATCCCGAAGGGGTAGAGACGAGATGGCCAACTTCGACACTCACTAGAGGTCAATATCAATATTCAATAATGCGAGGATAATCACGGATTCATATAGTAGTTCTAATTCATGAAGCCATGGAAACAGGTAAACACCTTCAACAATTAATCAAGGGCTTCCAAGGTTTATTCTTTATTATCTTTTCAATTTATATCAAGCCACGAAGAGCAAGTTATGCGATTAAAAATCCTCAAGCGACAAATAACATGCGCAAATCACACCGAGGCGACGGCCGAATCCAACAGGAATGTAAAATGTGCACTGCCGAGGGTCGAGCGGCACGAACCATAGATGCATCTATTTTCACCGAGGCCTTCGGCCCGTTCCATAAATAAACATATATCCTGCTCGCGAATCATCCACGCGACGCAGGCACACATAAAATACATGCTCAAGTAAGGAATTAAGAGTTTACCGGGCTATTTTATCAAATAAAAACCAAATCCTCTTTTAACAATTCAAGAAAATGATGTTTAACCCTTTTGAAATTCATTTACTAGTTCAACTTGATTTTTAACAATTCAAATGTCAATAAGGTTCCAAATATCCCAGGTATAGCATGCTTTAGGTCCTAGACTACCCGGACAATAGCATAATAGTAGCTACGCACGGACTCTCGTCACCTCGTGCGTACGTAGTCCCCACAAATAGGAGCACATAATCGATTACTTCACCTATGGGGTAAATTCCCCCTCACAAGATTAGAAAGGAGATTCACCTCGCTCCGAAGACTCAAAACCGGCATTCTACATTCTTCCGAGGACTCCAATTGATGCACCACGCTCCAAGACTAGCCAATGGTTACGCAAATCCATTAATATATGCTCAAATATTCATTACAACTAATTTATAGCAATTCCTAACCCCGATTGGAAAGTTGACCAAGATGCCCTCGGGCCCACGTGCCCGGAATTCAAAACTTTTCGAAGATAAAGTTTACCCATAACCTTAGGAACTCGAATATATAATTTTCTCTTAATTCCATACTCAAAATCGTAATCAAAATCCAAGATTTCTAATTTCCCAGGTTTTCAACCAAATCCCCAAATTTACACTAATCTTCATACTTAAATCCATACATAATTGATATATTTAACACAAAAGTTATGGGGATAACTTACCTTGACATTGACGACGAAAATCCCCTCATTGAAGCTCTACAAAATCGCCCCAAGCCATGAGAAATATGAGAGAAATGGCCAATCCCTAACTTTAAATTAACCTTCTGCCTCCAGGGATTTTCGCTTCTGCGGAAATAATCCCGCTTCCGCGGTCCCGCTTTTGCGGAAAATATTCCGCTTCTGCGGTCCCTGGGCTCAAGCCCATTTTCGCTTCTGCGAGGAGACAACCGTTTCTGCGGTTCCGCATCAGCGGATCAAGGGCCGCTTCTGTGGTCCTGGCTGCCCTCGCCCTCGTCCACTGCTGCGGCTTCTTCTTCGCTTCTGCGGGGCCGCTTCTGCGGTCCCATTTCCGCAGAAGCGGAAATACCAGATACCAGCTGCCTCAGCACTTCTTCAAACTCCGGATTCGATCCGTTAGCCACCCGGAATCCACCCGAGGCCCCCGGGACACCAACCAATCATACCAACCAGTCCCAAAACACATTACGGACTTGCTCGAGGCCTCAAATCATAACAAACAACGCTAAAACCATGAATTACACCCCGATTCAAGCTTTATGAACTTTGGACTTTTCAACTTCTATTTCCGATGCTTAAGCCTATCAAATCACGTCCGATTAACCTTAAATTTTGCACACTAATCATATTTGACATTACGGACCTACTTCAACTTTAGAAATTAGATTCCGACCCCGATATCAAAAAGTCAACCTCCGGTCAAACTTCCCAAAAACCTTCAAATTTCTATCTTTAGCCAAATGGCTTCAAAATGACCTACGGACCTCCGAATTCACTTCTGATCGCGCTCCCAACTCCAGAATCACCATACGGAGCTATTCCCAAACTCGGAATCCCAAATGGACATCGATAACACTGAAATTCACTTCAAGCCAAACTTAAGAAATTCCTTCTAAAATGCTAACTTCCACATTAGGCGCCAAAACGCTCCCGGGTTATCCAAAACCCGATCCGGGCATACGCCCAAGTCCGAAATTCTGAAGATATTCCCTTTTATTCAAGCAATTAAGCCTTAGACCCCGATTCCAACATCCGGAATCCTATGCCAGGCTTGTTTCCAACATACGATCAACATATCAATCACCATACGCTGTGCTCAAACACGATTGCATGACTTTGTTGAATTCACACTTTCTACCCACTCGTAGGGCCACAATAAACCTTTTATTTTTTGATCAACTTAGTCAAAATCCTACTAATCTGATGCTCCCATTGCACCCCATGACCCATAGAGGTCTTACTCTAACCTTTACCATACTGCCATGACGGAAGAGATGTACTAACATTCATAATCAATTGCCGAGTCAACAAAACATTAGGTCTATACTCCTGACAAGGCCTTCACCTCATTCTGAACCCAATAATGGTCTTATCTCCATAACATACCACATATAGCGGGATTGCACAGAATCCTAGATCGAGGGATCTCGTCTCATCCGATACAACTGCTCAGGCAATAAGCCACCCCAGAAATTGTTAAAATCTCATATGATGCTACCCTGCGCCAATAGGCCACCAATTCGAACGCATTGCAAAAGGAAAACGGACTCTGGGAGGAACCTAACTCCCGTACTACTACAGACTTTCCTTAGAAAATAGGAAGCGAAACACACAAAAATAGCATATAGGAAACTACACTCATATCACTCTGTTGCGGCGTGCAACCCGATCCACACAGCATAACCATGGACGCGTGCCACCCGATCCTCACAACATACCCATGGCGGCGTACCACCCGATCCAAACGTATAACTCACATAAGGAGATACACATCGAGCTAAATTGCTCATTATAATGAATTCCCGAATCTCGGTCTCAAGCACTCTAAGTGTATAGTACCATTCCCTGGGGAACACATAGCGCCCTAAGCTACAAAACCCAAGCACAACTAAGGTGTGATACAAGATCTAAATCTCGAGAGCCATTCCGCTCACATAACATCATCGCCACGCGGAACCTTATCACATAAGAATTTACCAAGCCGTCTCACAACTCATACGATGCCATACATCATTACCTGGGATAGCTGATGACAAAATAACACCCCGACTGTCCCTCCATAAGGAACGCTCGCTGAAACATACACAACTGGCCTGATATAAAGCCCTGTTTACATATAAATCAATCCACTGATCCCAAGTCGATTTCTGATTCCACCAGCTTGGCTAATAACCTTTCAAAGGTCCATAGTGACTCCCCTTCGCCTCATATCACGTAAGAACAACCATCGTAACCGGAGCAACCTCCTCGGTTCATAACCTAATAAACAAGGTGCCCTCCAGGCCTACATTCTCAAATTAGTGTCATTACCACAATCCTCATTCTTGGTTTAAATCTTTACAAATCAGTGACTACATGTCACACTCATGCAATCATCCCGTGGGACACGCTCCCCAACCTCTCGAAATAACAACGGGTCCGCACACCTGAATCACCGGCCGCACTAACACCGAAAAGTGATCAAGAACCCTTACCAAGATGCAAAGCCTTTTTTATAAAACACCGATCTCGGGTGACGCTTAAGACAATTCCAATTTACCTTAATCATTCAACCCTTTCCTTGCTCATCCGAGCCCGTGACATCCTTGTCGACACCGAACTGCTCCCTTGATCCTCACTTCGTATTTCCATGCTACTCACTGCACCTGACGTGCCAACATACGATAGAACATGATTTTCATCGTAACTCCGGAATCATAAATATTTTAACACTTCATCATACAAGAACTTCGCACTTAACTCACTTCAGGAGAACCATAGCAACACACAGGTAAATTCCCATAACCGTAGAATATGCAAATCTGCAAGTAGTGGCCCAAGCCACCATAACCCCTTCCGGAATCTGCTTCCACACAACAAGCCATAACAATAGAAGGCTTCTGAATAACATCAATTGCGACGGCCGACAAGCCTCACACATACCGCTACAAATCATACACACAACTTGATCACGCTGAATGAACTGATCACAAATCCCAACATGCCCAATTTCAACTGTGGCTAATCAATCCCTTTCCTTCCAATGTATCCTTGAGTGCTTTAGAAATAATACTGACTCTCTTCAACACATAACATACTCCATCTACACTCATCCCGAGTGACCTTGAATCACGAGACCATGCTGTCTCAACTCCTACGAACCATCGTACTTCCCAATTGCTACATCACAAGCCAACCATCACGGAACATTCTGTGCCTCTTCTCATAAGCTGCTACAAAGCTTGATTCTTGATTGTACCTATAAGCTCGACATCATTAGGCACCACACTTTACCTCTTGAATTCACTAGGACCGTTACTGAGAGCCACCCGCCCTGACTTGGTCCCGAATATACTCAGCTCCATAAATCTCATAGCATATGAATACCCTCTCGACGAGGCACCCAGCAAAATCACTTCCTCCGAAACCTGTATCTATACAAGGCATAAGTCCTGCATCCCTTCCCAAGTTCGATCATGAGCCAATAAGACCAACCATAGCATGCCTCCAACAAGTCATTTGCTCAAATTACCATTTATGGTCTTTGCGTAGCTGAGATAACCCACCAAGATATTAATAACTGGAAACCTCGCAAGTAGCTAACCATGAAACCCAAATCACAAGCAGTGGGACTCTCCCACTTAGCTTGAAGCCATTATTACCAAAACTCTGGAGTTCACCATTATTCTTAATCTTTTGCCGACATAACCTCGTGCAATCAATCGCCAGCTTTCTCGATATCTTACCGTAGAACCCCAATTGATACTCTAAATTATTAACACCATTAATACAACAATCCCCTTTGCTGCATATCCAGTAGAACTCTTCGCAGAATCCTTGCCAACCACGCGACTGCTAACCTGCTCACAGGAATACCCCACCTGTAGAAATCACTCCCCGGCATCTTCCAACGCTGCTGCATGGGGTACCATCACTACGACATCAATAACCCATCCTGAGTCCGATCTCACTCTCCAGCTGCACGAGTCCATTCACCCCTCGTGAACATCAATCAAATGCGCGACAACGCCTTCCCAAATTCAGAGTTATGCTGCATCCTTCTTTATTTCAAGCAGCTCCTTTCCGCCATACCGAATCTCCTGCCGCATAACAACTCATCCTTCGAATTAAACCTGCAGACTTCAATTGCCCGTCGCTAAATTCCCAGACCATTCAAAACTCTCCTTAGGCACGTAGCCATCCTACTACTACTAAGCCCTATACGGCTCCGCCACTCTCCCACTTTGGGAAAACTCGCTCCTTTAACCAGTTGCTCGACCTACGCTTCTTATACCTGGCCCTTTAGAAGTTTAAATCTCTGCCTGACACTTCCCACATATCTTTCTCATCCTTTGCTGCTCAGTCGTTGTCTTAATAAATTCATCTTCATAGAACATGAATCCACAATTAGCTAATAATCCCAAACCTTTCCGAAAGTCGTCTTTATCAAACCATCAGCATTTGCAATACTGATTCAGTCCGGGGCCACCGCATCCCGCGATATCTGGTAGTTGTATCTCCAATACCATTTCACAATATCTTGCCCCAAGGGCTAATCATAGAAGATCATAACACCGATAAACTTAATACGTCCAATTAGGACAATATCACTACAATGAAGAAGAGAACTCCTTCACGCTTGTAATTACCACGCTCCATTACTTCCACTAGTCCACATCTGACCATCCTTAGTTCGATTGACTTTCCCCCGCCGGGAATAACATACTGAATCTCTTTGATTACACACTGAGTAAACCTCCCTTCAATTCATTCATTGCCCCGACACGTGGGCAAACACCCTACCATCACAACAACACTGCGGAATAATCGCTCATGAGCATCATGGCAACCTGTGCCTAGCCTCAAGGCTCTCAGAAGTTCTGTTACGGAGCTAAAACAATGGAATATCCCTCCGTAATGTGACTATAATAGTTCAATCAACTATACCGGGTAAATCATCCCGCACCACATTTGTAGTGCCATTGCAATCCTTCAATTTTTGATTTATAATAAGCGCCCGCGTCGCGTAAGATTAAGTAGAAAGAAATCAAAGGAATAAGCCTCAAGGGAATCGAACCGCACGATAAGGAAACAAAGAAGGGAAGTACTCCTAACGGCCTTGTAGCCTCCCGAGGATAAGTACAAACGTCTCCGTACCGATCCGCGAGACTCTACTAGACTTGCTCATGACTCATGAGACCGACGGGAACCTAGTGCTCTGATACCATGTTGTCACGACCCCAAAATCCACTAAGGGTCGTGGTGGCGCCGGACACCTCTGTCAGGCAAGCCCACTAAATCATCAATTAAATCCTCTTTTAATACTTTTAAAAATCTAGAATTTTTCCTTCCATTTTTCATAAATAAAAGACCATTAATTGAATTCAAATTTAAATAATAACAATTTGTACAAATCCGTTAAAAATATATGCAATTGATGCACCACGCTCCAAGTATTTGTACAAATCCGTACAAATACTTTTAAAAATCTAGAATTTTTCCTTCCATTTTTCTTCCGAGGACTCCAATTGATGCACCACGCTCCAAGACTATCCAATGGTTCCATTAATATATGCTCAAATATTCATTACAACTAATTTATAGCAATTCCTAACCCCGATAGGAAAGTTTACCAAAACGCCCTCGGGCCCACGTGCCCGGAATCCAAAACTTTTTGAAGATAAAGTTTACCCATAACCTTAGGAACACGAATATATAATTTTCTCTTAATTCCATACTCAAAATCGTAATCAAAATCCAAGATTTCTAATTTCCTAGGTTTTCAACCAAAACCCCAAATTTACACTAATCTTCATACTTAAATCCATACATAATTGATATATTTAACACAAAAGTGATGGGGATAACATACCTTGACATTGACAACGAAAATACCCTCATTGAAGCTCTCCAAAATCGCCCCAAGCCATGAGAAATATGAGAGAAATGGCCAATCCCTGACTTTAAATTAACCTTCTGCCTCCAGGGATTTTCGCTTCTGCGGAAATAATCCCGCTTCCGTGGTCCCGCTTTTGCGGAAAATATTCCACTTCTGCGGTCCCTGGGCTCAAGCCCATTTTCGCTTCTGCGATGAGCCAACCGCTTCTGCGGTTCCGCATCAGTGGATCAAGGGCCGCTTCTGCAGTCCTGGCTGCCCTCGCCCTCGCCCGCTTCTGCGGCTTCTTCTTCGCTTCTGCGGTCCCATTTTCGCAGAAGCGGAAATACCAGATACCAGCTGCCTTAGCACTTCTTCAAACACCGGATTCGATCCGTTAGCCACCCGGAATCAACCCGAGGCCCCCGGGACCCCAACCAATCATACCAACCAGTCCCAAAACACATTACGGACTTGCTCGAGGCCTCAAATCATAACAAACAACGCTAAAACCATGAATTACACCCCGATTCAAGCTTTATGAACTTTGAACTTTCCAACTTCTATTTCCGATGCTTAAACCTATCAAATCACGTCCGATTGACCTCAAATTTTGCACACTAATCATATATGACATTACGGACCTACTCCAACTTTCGGAATTGGATTCCGACCCCGATACCAAAAGTCAACCTCCGGTCAAACTTCCCAAAAACCTTCAAATTTCTATCTTTATCCAAATGGCTTCAAAATGACCTACGGACCTCCGAATTCACTTCCGATCGCGCTCCGAACTCCAGAATCACCATACGGAGCTATTCCCAGACTCGAAATCCTAAACGAACATCGAAACACTGAAATGCACTTCAAGCCAAACTTAAGAAATTCCTTCTAAAATGCTAACTTCCACATTAGGCGCCAAAACGCTCCCGGGTTATCCAAAACCCGATCCGGGCATACGCCCAAGTCCGAAATCATCATACGAACCTACTGGAACCATCAGATCCGATTCCGAGGTCATTTACTCAAAATTCCAATCCTAGTTCATTCTTTCAACTTTAAGCTTCCGAAATGAGGATTCTCTTCCCAAATCAACTCCGAACTTCCCGAAATTCAATTCCCACCACGCGTACAAGTCATAATACCGGAAATGAAGCTGTTCATGGCCTCCGACTACTGAACGAAGTGCTAGCACGCGAAACGACCGGTCGGGTCGTTACAACACTACTCTCTGAATCTCGCTTCTACGGCCGCACTACAATTGTGTGGTCTGCACCGCTAGCCTTTTTGCCCTGTTTTTGTTCTTGTTCACTTTTGACTCCTTTATGAGTTGATTTTGACTTCTTTGGCTCGTTTCCCAATATTCCTGCAAGTAAGCACATTTCGTTAGTTTTCGGGATTACCTTTAAGAATTTTTTAGCCAAAAATCAAGTAAAATAGAGAAAATACTTGGTCAAAATCCCTACTTATCAACTCCCCCAAACTTAAGCTTTTACTTGTCCTCAAGCAAATAAGGCAATTCCTACCTCTATTAGAAAAAGGGATATTTCAGCTAGCCTAGGTGAATCAATTACACATCAATTGCGACCAACAATTACCCACAACACATATGAATTATCAACAACGCAATGATTTGACTTTTTGAGTACCATAGTTCTAGTGTGACACTAGAGCATCAAGAGTTGACTCTATTCATCAAGGAACCTCGCTCTTTCATGTAGGTCATTGTGGATCCCAAACTCTCCTCCTCTACTCTCCATTAGCAAATCTCACTTTAGAATGTAACACTTGAAGCAAGGATGGTTTCCCCTTATGTAAATCACCGCTAATGTAATCTCACTCAACATGAAATCATGTAGGGATTTTGTGGGCTGTAATGAAGGCTTTTGGATCAAGCTAGGACTTGTTGGAATAGAATGGTTTCATCTTTCCTTAAGCACTCCATTTTCTCTTTTCGGCTAATACTTTCTCGACTCTTTGAGTCATTTTCTTCTTCCTCGCGGGAACTAGAGAGACGTAACATCACTCTTTCTTGATCATGACATTCATTTTTTCTCCTTTTCTATTTACTTTAGCATTTCCTCCTTATTTTCTTTTGAATTCCCTTCAACTCTTCAGTTTATTCACTTTCTTTTTGTCATTTTTCTTTTTGTTCTTTCTTTCTTTTCTTTGCCTTCCCTTTTCTTCATCTCTTTCTCTTCTTTGTACCTTTTATCACTTTCAAACTCCTCGTCTCTCCCCCAAAATCTCAAGAATTCTAAGGAAAGATCGAGTGCCAAGAGAGGGTCATTACAAAACGGATAAAGGCTTGTAACGTGGTTATTGAGAGAAAAAGGACTTTTGCTCAAAAGGGTTGACTAGGGATATCACATTGGTAGGCTATGGAAGATTTCAAATTTCAAATTGGATCAAGGAGATCCTACAATCATTTCTCAAGCCAAGCTACACGTGGAATTTCGCCTAGACAAACATTCGGGCCAAGTTCCACACCATTAGCATGGGTACTTGGACTTGTAACTAAACATCTCACCTCTCACGCTTCTGGATAGCTAAAAAGAAAAGAGTTTAGGGCCCACAACAACCCTAGATAAGATTAAGAATCACAAATGGCTCGATTTGAACCACTCGATGGCTGCTTAAGTCAACACAAGAGTCAAAAGGGTCACAACTAGAGCTGTTTTCTGCCAACAACTTATTTTTAACCATACGATCATAGGTAAATGTGTTGGTACCAAGTAAAACATGATTTTTGAGACCCCTTTTATTCATGACTAATAAATTTACTAAAGCATAAAAGAAAACGGACTCAATCCCTTAAGAAGGTTGTCACGCCATCCATCGTTGGGAAGAGCCGCTCGATTCACACATAATCCACCTTTGGAAATTAAAAAGAAGCTACTAAAGTAAATAAGAAGTTATACTACTAAAGAAAAGCAAACTAGAGAAGCTATGAAATAAACTACGGAAAGCGAGATAAATGAATATACAAACCGAAATCAAACGAATATATACATAAGGGAAATGAATATCTATATCAAATGGGAGAATATATACATACCAAAGGAAAATAAAGATGAAAGAAAAATAGTATCAGAGTTATTATAGCCCAAATGTCAAATGTCAAAGTCAAATACTCAAAATAGACCACCCCCAAATGAAAATAAGCATTGTCCTCAATGCTTAACAAAAATAAGAACAGGGAAAGGGTAGAGAGTTAAAAGAACACTCTATGTGGTCTCAGTCTGCATGGGATCCTCAGCACGCTCTGTCTCTAGATGTATCTCATCATCTCCAGGCTGAGGGACACTTGGGTTGTTGAGCATCTAGATCATCTCCTCAGTAGTGTGGGAGGTAGCAACCGGCTGCTCAGACTGGTGGGCTGCTGCATCTGGTGCCTCAAGTGCTGCTGGTGGAGCATGTGCTTCTGGGGTGCTGTCTTCATGAGCAGGTCCAATGGTAAATCACCGGCATATATAATCTTCAATCTCTTTTCTCAGCTTATCCACCGACTTATGTGATGCCTAAGACCTCCGCATCTTCTTGACATGTTTCCCCAAATCCTCAATAACTTTCCCCTCTGCTTCCACTTTATCCATGATAGTCTTCTGGTCGGCCATAATCTTCTTCAATGCTTCCTCCACTGACAGAGGTACCTGTGGCTCTACTGGGGTTGCTGGGACAGAGAATTGTGTTGCAAGAGCACTGGATATATCAGTCAGCTTTGTAGTAGTTGTCTGCATCCAGTTGGTGAGACTCGCCAATGTCTGGGAGACTCGCAACGCAGTCTGAGGATAAGTAGAGGAAGCTGGCACTGGTAATGGCACTGATAATCTAGCAGAAGCTGGTGGTCCGGAGGATGAAGGTGGCATGGCTGCTGCCTAGTAGATGTACCGGCTGCTGTGGAAGGATCAGCAACTGAATTAGTAACTACTACCACTGGCTCCTCGGACTGGCCAGTAGAGGTAGTAGCTTTACCCTTGAATTTCGCGTTGTCAGCTCCCTGGAGGTGGTACCATGAGAAAGGCTTCTTGGCCTTCACCTAGGTGTCATAATGCTTCCGCTCCACCCCTTGATCCTTGAAGTATTTTACGAGGAAGTTCGGGTATAGATAGGATCTCTCACCCTTCTGGACATCTAAAGTGATGTTGGTGGACATGATGGCACCAACATTTATCGGATACCCAGCCATAATCGAGGCCACCAAAACTAAACGGGGAAGTGGGAACTTGTTTTCATTGAGGCATGGGTCAATGCGGCTACAGATGAACGTTTTCCACCCTTTTGCTTGGTGGCCCGTACAATTGGAACCCTTGCTGTGAGCCACGGAGGTGTTGACCCTGGGATTGCCAGAATCTCAGCTAACCACGGAAGAGTTGCATCACCCATGGCTACCTTTTCCAAGTATTGCACTGCTTCCACTTCTTCAAACCTATCATTTTTGTTCAGCGCACAAGAGTCAAGGCGGATTTTCAAATTCCGTACTTTTGTCACCTTTGTTCCCTGTTTGATATGAGCAACATTTGCGTAGAATTCCTTTGACTAGGTACTCCTGCATCTAAGACGTTGTTGATGAACCATTTCCATCCTTTCCGCTCCTGGAATTGCCTAAGGACATTGGGGTTGTTCTTGTTCAAATCTTTCATCAAAACTTATCGCTCAAGAGTGAGCGACCTCTGTGGCCACCATTCCTTAAACTTTGCGAAGGCATTGGCACTAACAAATTTGTCCTCCCATATCTCTGGCCTCCTCGATGTTAAGGTACTCCTACATCTAAGATGTTAAGAATTTCATATGCTTCGGCATATGGCATGTTCATGAAGTTCCCCCCGTCGAGTTGGTTAACCACACATTGACTAGTTGTGTTGATCCCCCTGTAGAAGGTCTGTTGGATCATGGCCTCAGTCATATCGTTTTTCGTGCACTCTTTAACCATGGTACGATATCTTTACCAAATCTCGTGCAATGGCTCATTAGGTTCTTGCTTCAAATTAAGAATCTCATCCCAAAGCGTCGCCATATGTCCCGGAGAAAAGAATTTAGAAATGAACTTTTCTTCCAACTCATCCCAAGTATGGATGGAATAATTGGGCATCCTCTCTAACCAGTCTAATTGGGCATCATCGTCCACTTCCTCCCCCAATGTCACATTTCCGATGTGCTCGTTGTTGAGAGCCATTTTTGTACCTAAAATTAATTCAAACACAAAATGAGTGATTAGGAAGGAAAAGAAGACAAAGGACACAAAAACCTAGATATATAGCTAAATCTATTTAACTCCCCGGTAACAGCGCCAAAAATTAATCTCGCCCAAACTCACACCACAATTATAGGTAGTGAGGTGGTCAGAGCAATAATAAAATCCAACGCGAGTCGGGGTCGATTCCTCATGGATTTAGAAATGGGATTAGGTATACACCTAGCGTAATTGTATAATGTGCCTCAATTTGCACTTCCACAATCTTGTTGGTTGTTTCTATCTCTACTTCAAACTATTGATTGCAAGTAATAAACTAGAAGACAATATTTTTGGTTTTGATTATTTTTCCAAATGATAAAGGATCTAGGATCGTGACTTCCACCTAGGTTTCTACCTAACGTGTTGTATACAATAGGGCAAGTTTGATTAATCGGGATTGTAATATAGCAATCACATCACTCTATACCTCTCGGTAGTTGGAGTGATTTTTCCCAACTTGGCTTTCTTAATCCCAAATGGATATTGCACAGATCAAGTGATATATGTTCAAGTCAGGTCTTACTATCTCTAGATTTGACCCTTTAATTGGGGCTATCAATTTCTTGAGTTCACCCAAATTCCTTGTTAGCCAAGTTTTCCTAAACTTAGTCTCTCTTTCTCAGGTAAAGACTAGGTCAAATAGGCACGAATCAATGTTTGCAACCATTCATTCTGGAATTCAAGCATAAGCAAGGCTAAATATCACTAACCCAATCACAAACAAGCCCTAAAATTAAATACCCATTATGTACCCATACTAGGGTTGAGCCAAAATCCTAGTTAAACATTTAGCTACTCATGAAAAACAAAAAAATGCAAGAACAAATTAAGATAGAATGCATAATAATTGATTAAACAAAGAAAATCTAATGTTTAGAAGTTAATCTACTACAAAATTACTCAAAGAAATAAAGAAAACGGCTCCGGTGCACCTCTGCAAACTAAACTTAACCTAAAAATGACAAAAATTTATGTTTTATACTATGCTGAAATATCTGACAAAACTGCCCCTGCGAAAGGTTGTGCAGCCGCATAATTCTGGTACGGTCCGCACAATGGGCTTCTGCGGCTGCACAATTATCGTGCGGTCCGCATTCTTGGGAATTTGGGCTTGGAACTTCAGGGCTTCTGCGGTCCGCATGAAAATGAGTGCAGCCGCACTTCTGATTACGCGGCCGCACAAAAGTGATGCGGTCCGCACTCTCTGCTTTTGGACTTGAAACAGCTCTCTGATTCTTCAAACATGCGGTCCGCATAATAATGACTGCGGCCGCACTAGACCTCCTGCGGCCGCACAATTTCAGTGTGGTCCCCACTCCTTGAGCTGGCCCAAACACTACTCTCTAAATCTCCCTTCTGCGGCCGCACTAGAGTTGTATGGTCCGCACTGCTGGCCTTTTTGCCCTGTTTTTGTTCTTGTTCACTTTTGACTCCTTTATGAGTTGATTTTTGACTTCTTTGGCTCGTTTCCCAATATTCCTGCAAGTAAGCACATTTCGTTAGTTTCTGGGATTACCTTTAAGCATTTTTGAGCTAAAACGCAAGTAAAAGAGAGCAAATAAGCAGTCAAAATCCCTAGTTATCGGCTATGTAATTGTGCTTGGCTAGATTTAGGCCATTCGGAGTTGGATATTCGTGGAAAAGGAATTTTTACCGATTGATTGAGCTCGGTTCGGGGTAAGTGGCTTGCCTAACTTTGTGTGGGGAACTCCAATTAGGTATTGTTGTGATATGTGAGCGTCGTGTACATGAAGTGACAAGTGTGTACACATGCTACTTGTTTTAAGATCCGTTTCTTACTGAGTAATAATCTATTTCACTTTAATTGATTTATACTAGCATGTTTAATTATCCTTTTTAGCTTAGAATAGCATGTCTACGTGTCTTAAATGCTTATCTGAACTCTGTGCAGCATGCTTAGTGGATTTCCTGCTTCTTCCTTGACTTATACTTAGTCTAAACTATAGGATTTTGTGTTATAGCTATTATCTCTATTGTTTGAGCTACGTATTTATTTTGGGGCTACGGAGCGGTATTCCAGGAGATCCCCCCTGCATATTTAGTTTGGGACTACAGTACGATATCCCGGGAGATCTCACTGCGTACTTACTTTTGGGAGTGCGGAACGGTACTACGAGATATCCCCTATATATTTACTTTGGGACTACGGGAAGATATCCCGGGAGATTCCCCTACACATTTACTATTGGGACTACGAGACGGTATCTCGGGAGATCCCGTGTTGTTAATTCAACGTACTGTACTGTTATCCTTCTGTGATTTCTTTCTGGTAAATATCAGTCTTTTATATTGTTGCAATATTTTGTTTCGTCTTATTTTATATATATACCAATACGGCCTTGACTTGACCTCGTCACTACTCAATAGAGGTTAGGCTTGGCACTTACTGGGTACCGTGTACTCATGCTACTCTTCTGCACATGTTTCCGTGTGCAGATCCAGGTACTTCTTACCAGCCACATCATCAGTGAGCAACGACAGTTGGAGAATTCAAGGTATATCTGCCGCGTCCGCAGACCTCGGAGTCCCCCTCTATTCTCCCCTATGTCCATTATCTTCAGTACTTCTTTTGTTAAACTCTGATGTATAGAGACACTAGTTTTTCCTTCTGTAGTTTGTGACTCTTGATGTTCTGGGTTTTGGGAAGACTGTGTAGTATTGAGGAGTTGGTTATTGTACATTTTGAGCGGCATAGTTTTCAATTATGTTACTATTGTTGTAGTTAGTTGTGAGTTTTACTTCTGCTCCTGTTATTTCCGCAATTGTTTAGGCTTACCTAGTCGCAGAGACTAGGTGCCATCACGACGTCTTACGGAGGGCAAATTGGGTCGTGACAAGTTAGTAACAGAGCTCTAGGTTCATAGGTATCGTGAGACACAAGCCGGTTATTTTGTTAGGAAAGTTACACTTCTTTGATTTCCTTGTCATGCAGAATTTTGTCGACTTCGAAATTCTAAATTGACGTCTTCTACTCTCTCACAGATGGTGAGGACACGTACAGCCGGAGATGACCAAGCACCCGCACCCCCTGCTAGAGTCGCTAGAGGTCGGGGCCGGGGTAGAGGCTGAGGGCATCCATGTGGTGCAGCCAAAGCACCCGCACAAGCTGCCACGAAGGAGCCACCAGTAGTTCCAGTCAACGTGCAGGCACCTGAGATGCCTACTACTACCGCACCAGCTCTTTAGGAGACCCTTGCACAGTTCATGAGCGTGTTCATTTCTCTAGCTCAAGCAAGGTCGATTCCCCTTGCTCCTGCCACATCTTAGTTCGGGGGAGGAGAAAAGACTACCGCCTCCTGCACCCCAGAGCAGCGGGTTAAGGTCGATAAGATCCCAGAGGCTATACCGGTGCCATTTGTAGCCCCAGGTTTGCCCGAGGGTAGGGCAGTAGTTTCTGAGGAGGAGAAATATAGGCTCGAGAGGTACAAGAAATACCACCCTCCTACCTTCACTGGTTTAGTGATAGAGGATGCTCGGGGCTTTCTGGAGGAGTGCCACCGTATCCTCCGTACTATGGGCACAGTAGAGTCGAGTGGGATTTCTTTCACTGCGTTTCATCTTAGAGGAGCATCATATCAGTGGTAGCGTGCTGAGTTGGACAGTCTGGCTGAGGCATCTTCAGTTACATGGACTCAGTTCTCGGATAAATTTTTTAGGGAGTATGTTCCCCAGAGCCTCAGAGATGCATGGCATGCCGAGTTTAAGCAGTTGCGCTAGGGTGCTATGATTGTTTCAGCGTATGCAGTTCGTTTTAGTGATTTGGCTAGACATGCACTAGCCTTGGTTTCTACAGTTCGAGAGAGGGTCCGCCAGTTTATTTAGGGACTCCATCCCAGCATCAGGACTAGCATGGCCTGGGAGTTAGAGATGGATATCTCGTATCAGCAGGTTGGGAGTATTGCTAGGAGGGTGGAGGGCATGCTTGCTCGGGAGAGAGAGGAGAGGGAGGCCAAGAGGTCTGGAGAGACTGGTTCTAATTCTGGTGCTCGTGCCCCGGCTGCACTTTGACATGGTAGGGCCTATGTGAGTCGCCCCGTTCACTCAGGTCTTCCAGCCACTAGTGGTATTCTGGCTATAGGCCTCAGGAGTCTTATTATGCACCGCCAGTATCTAGTGTGCCTCGTGCACGGGGTGTTTCTAGTGGTCAGTCCAGCAGACCCGGCCCTAGCCAGCCACAACAGCCACACCCTCCCAGAGCTCGTTTTGAGTGTGGCGACACTCTCCATATGGTGAGGGATTTCGCCAGACTTAGGAGGGGTGCACCTCCACATACTTCTAAGCCACAACGTGCTCCACAGGGTCCTCTGGCTATGATTACAGCACCAGCTACCACTCCGCCTACTCAGCTAGCTCGAGGTTGAGGTCGGGGAGGTAGAGGTCGCCCTAAAGGGGGAGGCCAGGCCAGATACTATGCCCTTCCTACTCGTACAGAGACAGTTGCTTCCGACTCTATCATTAAAGGTATTGTTCTGGTCTGTCATAGAGATGCGTCGATTCTATTCGATCCAGGCTCCACTTATTCCTATGTGTCATCTTCTTTTGCCTCGTATTTTGACGTATCTCGAGATTCTTTGAGTTCCCCTATTTATGTGTCTACTCCTGTGGGAGATTCTCTTGTTGTGGAACGTGTGTATCGGTCGTGTTTGATTGCTCTTAGTGGTTTTGAGACCAGAGCTGATTTATTATTGCTTAGCATGGTAGATGTTGATGTTATCTTGGGCATGGACTGGTTGTCACCCCATTATGCTATTCTAGATTATCATGCCAAGACCGTGACGTTGGCTATGCCAAGTTTACCGCGGTTAGAGTGGAGGGGTACCTCAGATTACACTCCCAACAGAGTTATTTCATTTCTTAAAGCTCAACGAATGGTTGAGAAGGGATGTGACGTGTATCTAGCTTATGTGTGAGATGTCAGTATTGATACCCCTACAGTTGAGTCAGTCCCAATAGTGAGGGATTTCCCTGATGTGTTTCCAGCTGATCTTCCGAGCATGCCGCCCGACAGAGATATCGACTTTGGTATTGATTTGTTGTCGAGAACTCACCCCATCACTATTACTCCATATCGTATGGCTCCTCATGAGTTGAAGGAGTTGAAGGAACAGTTACAGGAATTGCTTGATAAAGGCTTCATTCGGCCCAGTGTGTCACCTTGGGATGCTCCTATCTTGTTTGTGAAGAAAAAGGATGGTTCTATGAGTATATGCATTAATTATCGCTAGATGAACTAAGTTACAATGAAGAACGGGTATCTATTGCCTCATATTTATGACTTGTTTGATCAGTTACAGGGTGCTAAGGTGTTTTCCAAGATTGACTTACGTTCAGGCTATCATCAGTTGAAGATTCGGGAGCCAGATATCGTGAAGACTGCATTTAGGACTCGGTATGGTCACTATGAGTTCCTTGTGATGTCATTTGGGCTGACCAATACTCCAGCAGCTTTTATGCACTTGATGCACAGTGTGTTCCGGCTCTATATTGACTCTTTCGTCGTTGTATTAATTGACAACATTCTGGTGTACTCCCGATGTCGGGAGGATCATGAACAGCACCTAAGGACTGTGCTTCAAACCTTGAGATAAAAGAAATTATGTGCAAAGTTCTCAAAATATGGGTTCTTGAAACGACCCAAACCGATGGGACGCGACAGGCACCCGGTACCTTACTCAACCGAATATCAACATAACGTATCTTTCATATCATTCTATCATAGCTAAATGAACCGGAGTAAAGCATGAGGGTTACAAACTTATACATATACAGTACGGGCCTATAAGACCAAAATGATCACTCGTATACTAAACATAGGCCAACAAGGTCATTCAATCTTTTACGTACATGACATATGTCTACAAGCCTCTAAGAATACATAATTTTCATAAAGGTCGGAACAGAGTCCCGCCATACCAAACAATACACGTCTAACTCATACTAACCAAACAAGAAACTTCGAAGCAAATGGAGCGCACTAACATCTTCCGCTGAGTTGATAACCTACTTGGAGGGCTCTCGACCTGTCTATCGGGACCTGCGGGCATGAAACGTAGCGTCCCCAGGCAAAAGGGACATTAGTACGAATAATGTACCGAGTATGTAAGGCACATAAATAAGTACATAAGAGGCACGGAAGAAATATATAGTACATGACTCAACTTGTAAGTCTGAATAACTTTGTAAATCATGAAATAATTATAGTTTCATGTATATGCGTATTAATGTCATGTCGTGCATAGGTACGTGTTTCATCACATCATCAGCCTCCGAGGGCATCCCATCATATCATCTTGGCCACTGTGGTAAAAATCATCAACGTATACCAGCTGATCAGGTGGTGGTGCGTATATAACGCCATAACATTTCCCATATCCCATATACATACATACATATATATATATATATATATATATATATATATATATATATATATATATATATATATATATATATATATATATATATATATACGCGTATATAACGCCATCTAGTCATGGGTCAATGTACATGAATGCAATGCATGAAAAGTACGTTAATAAAATCTTCCGGAATGTCATATCACCGTTTTGCCTTTGAGTAATATCATAAATTAAACTCTTTTCAACTTTCGTATTATTTTTTTTTCCTGAGACCCATGAACAGATGATAGAATATTATGACACATGGAAATTCAAGAACATAGATATCTCTAATACTTCCATGAATAGTGTCATTTATGGAATTTGTGCATTTGCTCATTTTGTTTGTGCCGTATAGATCATGCCAAAAGGAAGAAGGGATAGCCTTAACATATCTGGAATAGGGAAAACTCCGTATAATATTCCGCTGGAAACCTTCGTGAATTAAACTTAGAACCCCAAAAATCGGATTAAGCTTCTGCTTTTTTTTTTAAATTGATGAACGAGATTAGCTTCTGCTTTGTTGAGGTACTGAACGAATTTCTATTTCTGTTCATGAATTTTTCAAATCAAGAAAGAATACATTCTTGCTTTTTGGAATGACTACGTTATTTCGTTCTCATTTTTGCTTTGGATTCGCTGAAAGTTGGAATGAAATCACTTCTGAATGAAGCTTGTTTTGAAATGAAATTTTGCTGCTACTTCCACGTTTCTTTTGACCTAAGGTTTAATACATCAACCATGATCCATGTTCTGATCCTAAAATGAAATGAGATCCCTACTAAAGCCTTATCTTGGTTACATTTTACCTTAGGTGGCCACATTGACTTAAATGACTTACGAGTCATGTTTAGCCATTGTGGCTTTATGCCACGTTTTGGGGGTATAATTTATAAATTTTTATTCACTTATTAGTTAACTGGGTAATGTCCTGTTACCCGGTAATCAATCAATTTCCCGTATAATTTAAAAATTATTTCTACTTACTTAATATATTATTCACTTTTCACTATCATGGCCATGCGTTAGCTTGTATGGTACTAGTCCATAAATATCGGGTATTTTAACTCGTGCCGTATTTTACCCCAAAATGCCCATCTTTGACGAAAATTCATTTTATTTGACTTGCTTCCCCTTTCACCTTCACAAATTTACTCATCACTTGTGAAATAGCATAATCCTTATAATTTTCAAATAATCTTTTACTTGGTCTTATGTCAATTACCTTACGACAAATTTAACGTACAATACTACAGGGTGAAACATCGTCGTAACTTAATACTGCGAAGCGTAACATCACCGTAATGTAATACTGCAAGGCGTAACATCATCGTAATATAATACTACAGGACGTAACATCATCGTAATATTGCGGGGTGTAACATCTTTCCCCCCTTTGGAACATTCGTCCTCGAATGTTGACTGATGCTCTTATCATTTTCATAACTTATAGCTCTTGTGGATACCTTAATACTCTCCTTGCCATTTAAGCAGTTGCTCTGTGAATAAATCCAAAGTCTAGGGTATTCCCTCCTTTAGTCTTTTTGCTCATATCATGACTTGTGGTCGAAATCTTTCTAATCTCGCAACTGTTGCTACCTCCTGTCATGCATCCGGTATGACCCTGGCTTTGTAAGTGCGCTTATGCGATTAATCTTTCCTTTCTCCTTTTAGTTTTTAGTCAATCTCTAGGCCTTACTTTGTAAACATATACAAGGCTTAATAGGATGCCTCTCTGGGCATCTATAGGTGTACTGAAGTTTTTCGCTTGATACTTTGTAGAACTTGCGAATATGGCCATATCTTATTTCATAGATCTGATTATCCATTCGTATGGCTTTACTGTACCTACATGGGTCATTCTATATCATAATTTGTACTTCAATTTATCGTTACTGAGGTATGCTTACCAAACTCCCAGTTACTTTTGTTGCCTATCCTTTAGGTATAAATCTCAGTCCTTTAATGCTCCTTCATTACCGTTCGTCTTAAGAAGGATGGCGTATTCCATTGTTGATTCACCTCAATGTTGATCTACAATCCTCCACTTGATGACTTGAAACTTCTTACGTAATATATTGCCGCTAGGGCTTACGTTGCATTGAGGAATATTTGAAGTGATTTACATAATCGTATTTCATAGTGTCTCAATGTGATTCACTTTATGGGGGTATCCTAATCTCGTGCCATCAATGAAATCTTTTCTCCTTCTCTTCTTCTCTCTTTTTTTTTCTTTTTCAAATCATTATTCAAACGAAGGCCTAAATGTCATCCTTTATCTGTCACAATTATACCCTCATTTTATTACTAGGTCAGTATTTCATTCTTTCTAAATGCTATTAATCTTAGACTCCTTTAAGTTCATTCAGGCTATACTGAACTTTCAATAACTTAGAGAAACCATTCTCTCTTGTTTTCATGGAATTAATCCCGAGGACTTATCCATTCTCGTCACCTTTTCACTTGCCTTTCCTTATCCTCACTCATGTTTTCTTAAAACTTTGTTGCTCTACCATACTTTAGCTTGCGACCTATACATATCCATGTATACTACTCGCAACTTTCCTTCAACTTACTTGCACCATAGATTTCCTTATGTTATTCTGGAACATCAAGCGAGACATCACATCATCTCCTGCTCTTCTCTACTTTCTTAACTAGATCTCTCAGTACTTAGAAACCATAGGCGAGAAGACATGCCGCTGACGATGCCTCTATCATTCCCGGTTATTGGATTTCCGTGCTTATAGCCTTCTATTTGAAGTATGGACTATTCATAACTTTCTGCATTTGAGTATCTCGTACGTTGTTCACCTTTACCTTACTTACTTAAAATCTCGCATCATATCTTCTATCTCTTTCATAACCTCCCTTCCACATAGGTATGATTCACACCACAACTGGAAGCTCTATTATAATACTACAATCCGGTGGAACCTTCATACTGACTTCTTTTGAGGCTGTTACTTTTTTTAAATGGAATTATCATAGATCGGTTATAGACTATGGTTGTTGTACTATCTCTCTCGTACCTCTGATTTTAAGGGAGATCCTTCAATGTTCTCGATCACAATGTTTCTATTTTTCTGGGTCCAATAATCAAACTCCTGATTTACTTGGGTGATGTAACTCTTTAGTTTCCTCCTTATTCTGATCGGCCTTTACGTCGACTTAAGCTATCTTCCGATTGGTGGTTCCTGGTATTATTTATTCTGTTTAGCCTTTCATGGGTGCTGAGGAATATGCATGATACAATCCTTTAACAATTTGATCTTTCGTTTATGACCTGGGCTCAATTCTTTCTTTTAACGTTTACCAGAATCTTCTACGGCTGTATATGCTGCATGTATAAAACTTCGAACCCTTAAGTACGTTCATAACGTAACCAACTCTGGATCATTGATCGAATAATTTCTTTCGTTCCATTTTAGATTTCTTTCAACGTAAGCTATTACTTTTCCTGGTCTTTCTGTCCCTTGTGGCGTCCACACTTAGCTCATCTTAGTGCCCACACATGCCAGAGTTTTCGTGCAACTCATATGATCTCGAATATTACTTTTAATTTTTCTTCCCGTTCATTAGTCACGATAGGTGCCACTTTCCTTTGGAGTGCTTATAATGTTATAAAGAGACTGTTGTTACACGATCATTTCCTCTTTAGGTCGTTGTGCTTAAGTTGAAGCCTTCTTCCTTATTTCCTCAGCTAGTCTTTCGTTGTAGTACTTAGGGAGTACCGTTGACCCTCGTAAAGCTGTGAGCTTATTACGGACCTTTTGATGTCCTTCCTTGCTTATAATTATCTGTAGTTGCTTATCTCCGTGCCCTTGTGCTTGTAGGGTTGCTTCTGAACTGATATTTTGATTGATTTCCCAGTGGCACTTTCTTTTATCCCCGTAACACTCGTACGGTACCTTTAAGTACCCCGACTCCTATTTGAATATATCTCAAGTATTATAATGACATTACTGGGAAGCTGAATTCTCCATGTTGGGGTTTACTGCATTCATCTTGCATGATCTGCTGATTTTTCCGTAACTTCTTGTCTAGTCATCACTAGGCTCTTCCTGAATCAACTACTACTTACTCATATGCCCATTCTCATATCCATATTCTGCGTAATCTTTCTTGGGTTATTTCCTTGTCTTAACTTACCTCACGTGTTGGCTCCTTATCTATCAATAACATCTCGGGCAGGAACCCTTACTTCCCTTTTATTTTTTTGACTTCATGCTTAGATAACGTCGTGGAATCATAGCATATCTGTAACATTTGGATAAGTGCAATCTCATCCCTTTCTCATTTTTATCGCATTCTTCCTTTATCATTCCTTATTCCCCTCTATAGGGGAGTACTAAGACTTGGAGCTATGACAACCTGCCTATAGATGTTTTTCCTCTTCATCTTTGGCGTCCTTTCACATCATCGATGACCCTTACTCACTTGCGATAATCCTTTTGTACCAAGGATAACAAAATTCCTCACTCGCGATGGTGACACTTAGTGTAACTGGCACATACAGTCGCTTAAGCTTAACTTTGCTCACATTGCTTGCTTTAGGGAAGCGTCTTCCTGAATGACCATTCTCTGAATTTTTCATGAATCTTCTTCTGTTGTCCATTCTATTATCGCCGGAAAGCAATCTGAAATTCTCATGATGCCGACCGTTATCAAATCACTCAGTCCCTAAATTCATGTTCAGTTTATCTTGTTCACCAGCCCATACTGATTTCTATTATTCTGGGGTTTAATTCTCCCTTGTGGTAATCACGTTAGAGTCACGAACTTATTCCTTGAGATGAGGATATGACTTTAAGGCATATACTCTTTTGTTATCCTAAGGCCTGTCACCTCTGGTCTCTTCATTCACTTGACTAGACTCTGTAATACTGTCATTTCTTCTTCTTCTTTTTTTCCTACCGTCATTACCCATGTATCACACCTTATTCATAATGCTTCGTTATCTCTCTTCGCATTACTCTGCTAATATTTCTGCATATCCCTTTTCTTGTGAAAACTTCAACACGACATTCTTTCGCTTTTAGCTCTCCTTGCTTCATTAATTGGCTCTTCGGGTTGCTCAACGTCCTCGCTCTACTATGGACGAGAGTCATACGAAGGTAATATTTATCTCTTCCAGGCTTTCAGTGCCTATCATCTGAATTTTTATTTTTATTTTTTGATCATGCTAGTATTCACATCTAATTGTAATATTCTAGAGTGCACCATCTGGGTGTCTCACAAAGAGATCTATTAGCACATTTGCAATATCCTTCGGCAATGTCAACTAATACAAGCGATCCTTTCACCAATTTGGGTTACCCTAACCCCAGCCGGATCTTGTTATCCCGTCCTTCTCTTAACTATACATGTTAGCCCCCACAAGGCATAACTGAAATGGGTGTGACCAATTGTACATACCTCTGTTACTGTTGAATATAACTCAAAAGGCTTATGTTCCCCTGCCTGAATTATAAACACTGTTAACCTTCATTAACTGGGCTCCTCGTACCCTTCTTCATCTTGCTTCTTTTGCTTGTTGAAACTTATATTTATCTTCTTAATCTCTTATTGTCTTTCACCATAAGGGTGGATAGACATTCTTGCCTTAAGGCTTCTTATCAGAAAGCTTACACCTTTCAATACACCCATGATCTGCTAAAGACCTCACATTTACTTAACATAGGCATCATACAAAAATCGAATTCCTCTGACTCAGCTCTTCCACAACTATCTCTCTTTCCAACTTTCTTTACGGATGTAGGTATCGTCTTATTACGAATAAAATAGAATTTCAGAATTTGAATTCTTATAAGTGAGCTCTACCACACGATCTAGAGTAAGAAGAAAGAGTGACAATCCAAAATGCCCTGTAGCCTCCTACTTATAAGTGTGGTGCACGACACACCCATAAACAAGACTCTACTAGACACGGCTTGTAGACTCCCTAGGACAGAACTGCTCTGATACCACTTTTGTCACGACCCAAACCGATGGGCCGCGACGGGCACCCGGTACCTTACTCAATCGAGTACCAACATAAGGTATCTTTCATATCATTCTATCATAGCTAAATGAACCGGAGTAAAGCATGAGGGAATACAAACTTATACATATGTAGTAAGGGCCTATAAGACCAAAATGATCACTCGCATACTAAACATAGGCCAACAAGGCCATTCAATCTTTTAGTACATGACATATGTCTACAAGCCTCTAAGAATACATAATTTTCATAAAGGTCGGGACAGAGTCCCGCCATACCAAACAATACACGTATAACTCATACTAACCAAACAAGCAACTCCGAAGCAAATGGAGTGCACCAACATCTTCCGCTGAGCTGATAGCCTACTTGGAGGGCTCTCGACCTGTCTATCGGGACCTGCGGGCATGAAACACAGCGTCCCCAGGCAAAAGAGACGTCAGTACGAATATTGTACCGAGTATGTAAGGCACATAAATAAGTACATAAGAGGCATGGAAGAAATATAGAGTACATGACTCAACCAGTAAGTCTGAATAACTTTGTAAATCATGAAATAATTATAGTATCATGCATATGCGTATGAATGTCATGTCGTGCATAGGTACATGTTTCATAACATCATCAGTCTCCGAGGGCATCCCATCATATCATCTTGGCCACTGTGGGCAAAATCATCAACGTATACCAGTTGATCAGGTGGTGGTGCGTATATAACGCCATAACCTTTCCCGTATCCCATATACATATATATACATACATATATACGCGTATATAATGCCATCTGGTCATGGGTCAATGTACATGAATGCAATGCATGAAAAGTATGTTAATGAAATCTTTCGGAATGTCATAAGACCATTTTGCCTTTGAGTAATATCATAAAGTAAACTCTTTTCAACTTTCGTATTTTTTTTTTCTGAGACCCATGAACAGATGATAGAATATTATGACACATGGAAATTCAAGAACATAGATTTCTCTAATACTTCCATGAATAGAGTCATTTATGGAATTTGTGCATTTGCTCGTTTTGTTTGTGTCGTATAGATCATGCCAAAAGGAAGAAGGGATAGCCTTAACATACATGGAATAGGGAAAGCTCCGTATAATATTCCGTTGGAAACCTTCGTGGATTGAAGGTAGAACCCCAAAAATCGGATTAAGCTTCTGCTTTTTTTTTTTTTTAAATTGAAGAACGAGATTAGCTCCTGCTTGTTGAGGTACTGAACGAATTTCTAGTTCTGTTCTTGAATTTTTCAAATCAAGAAAGAATACATTCTTGCTTTGTGGAATGAATACGTTATTTTGTTCACATTTTTGCTTTGGATTCGTCAAAAGTTGGAATGTAATGACTTCTGAATGAAGCTTGTTTTGAAATGAAATTTTGCTTCTGCTTCCACGTTTCTGTTGAGCTAAGGTTTAATACATCAACCATGATCCATGTTCTGATCCTAAAATGAAATGAGATCCCTACTAAAGCCTTATCTTGGTTACATTTTACCTTAGGTGGCCACATGGACTTAAATGACTTATGAGTCATGTTTAGCCATTGTGGCTTTATGCCACGTTTTTGGGGTATAATTTATAAATTTTTATCCACTTATTAGTTAACTGGGTAATGTCCTGTTACCCGATAATCAATTAATTACCCGTACAATTTAAAAATTATTTTCACTTACTTAAAATATTACTCACTTTTCACTATCATTTCCATGTGGTACCTTGTATGGTACTAGTCCATAAATACCGGGTATTTTAGCTCGGGCTGTATTTTACCCCAAAATGCCCAACTTTGACAAAATTCATTTTCTTTGACTTAGCTTCCCCTTTCACCTTCACGAACTTACTCATCACTTGTGAAATAGCATAACCCTTATAATTTCCAAATAATCTTTTACTTGGTCTTATGTCAATTACCTTACGACAAATTCAACGTACAATACTACAGGGTGAAACATCGTCGTAACTTAATACTGCGAAGCGTAACATCACCATAATGTAATATTGCAAGGCGTAACATCATCGTAATATAATACTGCAGGACGTAACATCATCGTAATATTGCGGGGTGTAACAGTTCTGGTTAGATTTTGCGGCATTTTTGGGTCACGTAGTGTCGAGTGACAGGATCAAGGTTGATCTAAAGAAGGTGGAAGCAGTGCAGAGTTGGCCCAGACCGTCCTCAGCTACAAAGATCCGGAGTTTTCTTTGTTTGGCGCGTTATTATCGTCGATTCATAGAGGGATTCTCGTCTATTATAGCACCTATGACCAGGATGACCCGGAAGGGTGCTCCATTTAGGTGGACGGAGGAGTGTGAGGAGAGCTTTCAAAAGCTCAAGACAGTTTTGACTACAGCCCCAGTATTGGTATTGCCTACAGGTTTGGGGCCCTATACTGTTTATTATGATGCGCCGCGGATCGGGCACGATGTGATGTTGATTTAGGACCGTAGGGTGTTTTCCTACGCGTCCAGATAGTTGAAGGTAGATGAAAAGAACTATCCTGTACACGACCTTGAGTTAGCAACTATCGTTCATGCCTTGAAGATTTGAAGGCAATATTTGTACGGTGTCCCTTGTGAGATCTACACTGATCACCAGAGTTTGCAGCATCAGTTCAAGCAGAAGGATCTTAACTTGCGTCAACGGAGGTGGTTAGAGCTGCTTAAGGATTATGATATCACTATTCTATACCATCCCGGGAAGGCCAATGTGTTGGCCGATGCCTTGAGTCGCAGGGCGGGAGTCTTGGGAGCTTAGAATATACGCAGGTATCAGAGAGACCATTTGGCACTGGATGTTCAGGCCTTATCCAACCAGTTTGTTAATTTGGATATTTTGGAGTTGAGTCGAGTTTTGGCTTGTGTGGTCTCTCCGTCTTCTCTTTCTGATCGTATCAGGGAGCGTCAGTATGATGACCCCCGTCTGCTTGTCCTTAAGGACACGGTTCAGCACGGTGATGCCAAGGAGGTCACTATCAGAGATGATGGTGCATTGAGGATGCAGAGCAGGCTATGTGTGCGCAATGTAGACGGATTGCGTGAGTTGATCCTCTAGGAGGCTCACAGTTTGCGGTACTCCATTCATCCGGGTGCCACGAAGATGTATCAGGACTTGAGATAGCATTGTTGGTGGAGGAGGAAGAAGAAGGACATAGTGGAATATGTAGCTCGGCGCCCAAATTGCCAGTAGGTGAAGTATGAGCATCAGCGGCCGGGTGGATTACTTCAGAAGTTAGAGATTCCGGAGTAGAAATGGGAGCGGATCACTATGGATTTCATTGTTGGACTCCACGGACTCAGCAGAAGTTTGATGCAGTTTGGGTGATTGTGGATAGGCTGACCAAGTTAGCTCATTTTATTCTTGCGATGATACCTATTCTTTCGAGCAGTTGGACAAGGATCTATCTTATGTTGAAGAGCTAGTGGCTATTTTGGACAGGGAGGTTCGAAAGTTGTGGTCAAAGAACGATGCTTCAGTGAAGGTTCAATAGAGGGGTCAGCCGGTCGAGGAGGCGACTTGGGAGACCGAGCAGGATATGTGTAGCCGTTATCCTCATCTTTTTACCATTACAGGTATGTCTCTATGCTCGTTCGATGACGAACGATCGTTTTAAGAGGGGGAGGATGTAACGACCCTGCCGGTCGTTTTTAGAGTAATAGCCTAGATCCCCTATTAACTACTTCCCCATATCTTTTTCTGCTTATGTGACTTGCCGGGTGGCTTTGTTTTTAGTTTCGGAGTGTTTTGGGACACTTAGTCCCAAAACGGAAGCTTAAGCCTTAGGATTTTGACCCTAGTTGGAAATGTGTGAAGATGACTCCGAAAAAGAATCGTCGGTTATGTTCGCTCTATTGGGTGATTTTTAGCTTAGGGACGTGTTTGGATTGTATTTTGGAGGTCTATAGCTAATTTAGGCTTGAATTGGTGAAAGTCGTTTTTTTGGAGATTTTGACCGAAAGTGGACTTTTTGATATTGGGGTCGGATTCTGATTTCGGAAGTTGGAGTAGGTCCGTAACGTTGAATATGACTTGTGTTCAAAATTTGAGGTCAATCGGACGTGGTTTGATAGGTTTTGGAATTGGTTGTAGAAATTTGAAGTTTCAAGTTCATTAAGTGTGGATTGGAGGGTGATTCGTGTTATTAGCGTTCTTCGATGTAATTTGAGGGCTCGACTAAGTTCGTAGGGTATTTTAGAACTTGTTGGTATGTTTGGTATAGGTCCTGGGGGCCTCGAGGTTATTTCGGGTGGTTAACAGATCAAATTTGGTTTTGGAAGAATGGCTGAAGTTGCTGCACCTGGTGTAATCGCACCTGTGCAAGATTGACCGCAGGTGCGAGCTCGCAGAAGCGAGCCTAGGGGCGCAGGTGCGGCTTGGAAGTAAGAGGCTAGAGGTTGTAGGTGCGAATATATAGCCGCATCTGCGCATCCGCAGATGCGGAGTGGTAACCGCAGAAGCGGATAAGTATGGCCTAGGGCAGGGTCGCAGAAGCGGGTGTTGTCCACAGAAGCGGGCCCACAGGTGCGAGCCCTGGTCCGCAGAAGCGGAGTTTTCATATTTAAGTTAACTCCGCAGGTGCAAAGTCTTCGCCGCAGAAGCAGCACCGCAGAAGTGGAAATAAGCCCGCAGATGCGAAATCGCTGGCCAGAAAAGGGGCAAGTTCGAGGGTTTTATCCCATTTTCAAATTTGGGACTTTGAGAGCTCGGATTAGGTGATTATTTGAGGGATTTTTAAAGAAAGCTTTTTGGGTAACGATTCTTAACTCCTTTATGGTTATATTCCACTAATCTATGGTTGATTTCATCATTTAATTAAGGAATTTAGTTGAGAAATTTGGGGAAAAATGGTAGAAGTTCTTCAACTAAGATTTTGGGTTTTGATTGGAATTTTGACATCGGATTTGGATAATTGTACGAGTGAACTCGTGAGTGAAAGGGGGTTCATATTTTGTCACTTTTACCCAATTCCGAGACGTGGTCCAGGGGTTGTTTTTAGGGCGATTATCTAATTTTTTATTAAAGTCTTAATTTCATTAATTAGATTAGTTTATTATAGTTGTATTTATGCTATGCATTTGTGTTTGGCTAGATTTGGGCCATTCGGAGTCGGACATTCATGGAAAAGGTATTGTTACGGATAGATTGAGCTTGGTTCAAGGTATGTGACTTCCCTAACCTTGTGTGGGGGAACTTCCCTTAGGATTTGGTATTGTTGTGATATGTGAGCGCCATGTACGTGAAGTGATGAGCGCGTGCACGGGCTATTTGTTGTAAAATCTATTTTTCACTGAGTAATAATATGTTTCACTTTAATTGAGTTATACTAGCATGTGTAATTATCATGTTTAGCCTAGAATAACATGTCTACATGTCTTAAATGTTTATCTGAACTCTGTGCAGCATGCTTAGTAGATTTTATGCTTCTTTTTTGACTTGTACTTAGTCTAAACTGTAGGATTTCGTGTTATAACTGTTATCTCCTTTATTTGAGCTACGTATTTATTTTGGGACTACGGAACGATATTCCGGAAGTCCCCCCTACATATTTACTTTGGGACAACGGGACGGTATCTCGGGAGATCCCCCTACACATTTACTTTTGGGACTACAAAATGATATTCCGAGAGATCCCCCTGCATATTTACTTTGGGACTACGGGACGGTATCCCGAGAGATCCCCTATTGTTAATTCGGCGTAATGTACAATTATCCTTCTATGATGTTACACCCCATGTTTTCGTACGTATGGGTACGTCTTAAGTCAATTGATGTAAGCTCATAAATGAGATCATCTTTGAAAATACATAAAGTAAGTTAATCAGGTTGCCATGGAGGTTACAAATATTTAAGATCATGAATACCAAGTACCAAGAGGGTTGGAAGGCTTAGAAGTTAAACGAATTGAAGAAAATAAGTTTCATCGAAAGTCGACAAGTTGGGAATTTTATAACATGTACGGGGTGAGAATAGAGTGCTAAAAATTATAAGGAGATTATGTTATGAGTTATTTTAGTCATATGATAGACGTGTATTATGTTTTGAAGTCAAGCGAATTGTGGAACAAAAGTTGAAAAAGGTCATCACAAGTTACATTCATAAATGTGTTGAAACTTAGGTCAAATGTAGTTGAGCTTTTCTTCCAATATACTTGGAATTATGGAATGATATATCTACCAAATTGAAGATCTACGAGTCTAGTTTCTAACTCATTAAACCTTTGGTCGATGCGACATAGGAGTAGAGAGATATTAGCAGTTTTGTGAGACTGCGTAGACTGTATAGGTGACAAGTAGGTGTGTCACTTAAGCTTTTTGAGCAATACATTTTGTGTGTTATATGAGGTCTTTTTGGGACATATTATATACCAGATTTAAGGTCTTGTAATTTAGTTTCTAACGCTCTTAACCGTTCGTTCGTTCGTACGATATCTGGATAAAAAGATATAAGCGTCAGAAGAAGGGTCAATGCTATGGTGCCATGCTAGCACCTCTTTGGCCTTTCAAAAGTTGATATACATATATAGGATTTTAAATCGTCTTTCTCTTCATTTTTCATAGAACACGACTAGAGAACCCCCAAAAACTTACCCTTAAGCTATCTATAATGGTTTCAAAGAAGATTAACACACCGGGTACGAAATCAATAAGCGATAACATTAGAACGATCCCTACGACGTAAGTATCGCTATATCGCCTCTCTTTTTCTTTGTAGTTTGAGTTTTGAAAGGTACGTCTTAGTTAATAAAACTCCTAATTTCTGTATTTATGCTTTTAAATGTCAAGGAAGGTTGATAAATTCGTTTCCTAATAATTAGAACTCACGGGACGGTGATCGAAAGCCGTGAGTTCATTTTATTTCACTTTTAGTGGACTGTTTTGTAGTCCACTCGTGTTGGCCTCTTGTGCTGATGTTTTACTGAGTTTCGGAGTAGAAAAGGGGTGGAGAAACGCCACATAATGATGGAATGGTGGGCTGGTCATTCGTCGTTACATTTTTAAGGTTATTTGACATTGCTTTGGTTGTCGTTTTATGTATGAAATGATTAGGGTGTGTGGGCTGTTTTATGGTATATTGCGATGGAGATAAGGTTTGAAAATGATGCATACATGTTTTTATTGTTGTGTTCTTGTTGTTGTTGATATATATTATTGGAGGAGGGCCTTGTTACAGGGGAGATGATGTCCAAATTTACGTAAACGAGCTACTAGTTTAAGTTGCGGACTTAGCCTTTACTCAACACTGACTTTGAATCTCCTTACGTTGTGGTAGATTGAGTTTAGTTGTTTGAATAATTTCTTGTAAGGTATTAAGGACTCAACGGAGTTAAGGTATATTAAGGCTAAACCTTTCCTTCATTTTGGCATGATCCAGTAACTACATGTAATTGATAACGAGACATAAAAAGATGTTCATATTCCTGAATTTATGTACTTTTTCCTAGTCTCATAAGTTATAGCATTCTCCCTTATCAAGACGTCATATTCAGTTTAGTTTTGTCTTCTTTCAGCCAAGAGAGTAGAGAGTCTATATATATATAGTATTACAGTATTTTTACCACCATCGAGCTATAATCGATGGGCAGGCCCCTATTGGGCAACCTCC
Source organism: Nicotiana attenuata (assembly GCF_001879085.1). Taxonomy (NCBI): domain Eukaryota; kingdom Viridiplantae; phylum Streptophyta; class Magnoliopsida; order Solanales; family Solanaceae; genus Nicotiana; species Nicotiana attenuata. Next base: position 140,100 of record NW_017670629.1, read on the forward strand.
GATCAGATGGTAAGTTATATACCGAGCCTACTATGACCGAGCGCCTATGAGCGAGCCTAGAACGGCTGAGATACAGAGCATACTATAGCCGAGCGCCTATGAGCGAGTCTACTATGGCAGAGCAGTTACACATACCGAGCCTTATAGGGTCGGATAGCTATTTTACTTACTATATTGAGAGAGATGAGTCAGTATCAGTAGGTAAGCATATTTTCAAATTATATTTGACTCCCAGGTACTTTCAGTTATTATATTATCAATTCAGTTTCAGCTTTCAGTTATTTTGTTGCCTTACATACTCGGTACATTATTTTGTATTGTCGTCCCTTTTGCTGGGGACGCTGCATTTCATGCCTGCAGGTCTTGATAAACAGCTGGATAGACCTTCCTAGTAGACAAAGTCAAACATCAGCTTGGTTGGTAAGCTCAACATCCTCGGAGTTACCAGGTCTTACCTTGGAATCCATTTTAAATATACAGGTTTGATGGGTAGGTCAAGGCCCTATCTCGGCCTTGATACAATTCAGTTATACCTAAAGGCTTGTAGACGACTCCTGTACATTTTTTTATATCAGTATTGTGGCTTTACCAACCCAATATAGATGTTTAGTTTGGTATTGCTGGTTGTATGCGTTATTTTCAGATGATTTATAATATGGCCTCATCGGCCTACGTTGAGGGTTTCCCCTCCAAAGTTCGCAGTTACAGAGTGGTACGCTTGGGCCGAGTATAGCACCGGGTGCCGGCTACGCCTCTTCAGGTTTGGGCCGTGACATGTGATTTCTTTCTGGTTAAATTTCAGTCTTTTATATTATTGTGATATTTTGTTTCGTCTTATTTTATATATATCCCAGTAGGGCCTAACCTTGTCACTACTCGACCGAGGTTAGGCTTGGCACTTACTGGGTACCGTTGTGGTGTACTCATGCTACTCTTCTGGACATGTTTTCGTGTGCAGATCTAGGTACTTCTTACCAGCCACATCATCAGTGAGCAGCGACAGTTGGAGACTTCAAGGTATATCTAATGCGTCCGCAGACCTCGAAGTCCCCCTCTATTCTCCCCTATGTCCATTATCTTCTGTACTTCTTTTGTTAGACTCTAATGTATAGAGACACTAGTTATTCCTTCTGTAGTTTGTGACTCATGATGTTCCGGGTTTTGGAAAGACTGCGTAGTATTGAGGAGTTGGTTATTGTACATGTCGAGCGGCATGATTTTCAGTTATGTTATTATTGTTGCAGTTAATTGTGAGTTTTACTTCTATTCCTGTTATTTCCGTAATTGTTTAGGCTTACCTAGTCGTAGAGACTAGGTGCCGTCACGACATCTTACGGAGGGGAAATTGAGTCGTGACAACTAATCTATTCACTTTTCATATTTTATCTTTAGCAGCAAAATATGTCTACTACTAACGAAATTGTTCAAGTGGTTGGTAAGGATCAAGGAAGGCAACAAGGTGTAACTCCACCACATCATACACCCACAACTACTCCTCCATAGCATTCCCGAGAAAATTCACGTAAAGGGCTACTAATCGTAACGCTGGACGGCAAGTTGATGAGCAAGACAACTGGAAGCAGTTTATTGCTTAGTAGATTAGTGAAGCTTTGTGTGCTTTTCCAAGTGGATTGCCGAGGGTTATGCAATCTCTACCACCATTAAATACAATCGTAGAAAACCCACTTTCATGGCTTGAAAACTCTGGAATGGGCAAATACCAAATGATTCTGGTGCCGCAGGGTCAGGTACACCAAATAATTCTAATTAACAAAATATTGTACTAACCTTGCAGAAACAGCTCAAGGAGCAAAATGAGCGGAAAGAACAGATACCAGGAGTATCGCCTGTGATCAAAAGACTGGATATCGACAAATATTCGTGCCCTGGAAACCAAGTGCAGCACCATTGCAAATTTCCAAAATTTCAAAATCCCCGTTATTCCTAAATATTTATGGGACTACTGACCAGCGAGACCACATTACCGCATTTACCACAGGAGTCAAGGGCAATGATTTAACTAAGCATGAAATTGAATCAGTTTTGGTAAAACAAATTCGACAAAACCCTTACAAAAGGAGCTTTAACTTGGTATTCACTCTTACCTAAAAAATTTATTAACTCTTTTGCTGAGCTTGAAGATTCATTTATAAAAGCACATTCGGGAGCTCAAAAAGTAAAAAATAAAATGGAAGATATCTTCAAAGTGAAGCAGGAAAGTATGGAGTTGCTCATGGAAATCGTAGATCGATTCCAGCGAGAAAGAATGATGTTACCGCGTGTACCTGATAATTGAGCAGCTATGGCATTTGTAAGTTATTTGAATGAGAAAAGTTCGGAAGCCACGAGAAGATTAAAAGAAAGGCTGCAGGAGTTTCCTGCTACCTCTTGGAATGACGTATATAACAGGTACGGTACAAAACTTTGAAAAGGAAAGATACGGTGTCTTAGACAAAGGTAGAGGAAATGTTCGAGTCTAGATGTTCAAAAACAGAAAGGAGTCTGGAATGAATAAGTACAAGCCTTACATTGGACCCGCAGGACAAGATTCCATATCAAAACAATAACGGCTACGGTTCGATTCAAGATCGAGACAAAAGAACACGAGTTCCTCTTCATGATTTAATAAGGAACGTGATTGTCACGACCCAACCGGTCTTTTTGCTTTCTAGAACCCCGTTCCCCTAAATAAGACTTCCCCTACTTGCTTTTACTGATTTATGACTTACAGGGATGGGTAGTTCAGGATTGGAAGAGTTTGGGTTGAAATCGGAACACTTGGTTCCTTAAGGTTGGCTTAAAAGGCCAAATTTGACTTCGGTCAACATTTTGAGTAAACGACCTCAAAATCGCGGTTCCAATAGGTTGGTATGATGATTTCGGACTTGGGCGTATGTTCGGATCGGGTTTTGGATGACCCGGGAGCGTTTTGGCGCCTAATAGTGAAAGTTGGTTCTTGAAGGATTTAGGAGTTCTTTTAAATTTGGTTTGGAGCGGGTTTTGATGATATCAAGGTCCAAACGGAATTCTGAGGCAGCGAATAGTTCCGTAATGTCATTTAAGACTTGCACGCAAAATTTGGTGTAATTCCGAGTAGTATAAGTACGTTTCAGCGCATTGGAAGTAAATTGAAGAACTTGAAGTTCTTAAGTTTGATTCAATTGGTTTTAGGGTATGATTTTTTGTTTTAATGTTGTTTCAGGCATTCCGAGAGTTCGAACAAGTCCGTTTTATGATTCCAAACTTGTTAATACATTCGGGTGGGGCCCCTGGGGCCCTGAGCGTCAATCAAACGAGGCCCGGAACAAGTTGAAAGTTTGGAGCAAGAGCTGAAATTTATATGCTACTAATATGCTAGTGTCCCTGTAGTTAAGACCCGTATTATACTATACTTGAAATGCTTGCGTCCTTACTTGCTAATATAATCACTTGAGTCGTGTTAGAAATTTATAAAAGAATAATAGTATATTCACTTACTTGAAGATTTGTATGAGATATTTGACTGTAAATGAGAAATTTGTGTTTTCTTAAAAATAATTGTTATTTGTGGATCGGGCCGAGCGCCCCGGTAGTAAATAGATGCATCTATGGTTCGCGTCGTTCGCCCCTCTGGCAGTGCACAGTTTAATATTATGTTGGACCGGACCGTACGACCTCGACATAATTTGCGCATGTTGACTATTTGAAACTCTCCGTGATTTGTACTACTTAAATGTCCTGAAATATGAGCTATTAAGTGATATGACTAAAATTGAAAATATATTTGTGAAAGAAGAACTTATCACTTTCTGTTATTGAGCTTTCAGTATTGTTCATGATATCCATGCTTAGCATAACACTTAAATTATATTATTGTTAGCCCATAGTAAGTGTCTAAGTCAACCCCTCGTCCCTACTTCTTCGAGGTTAGACCGGATACTTACTGGGTACATATTTTTTATGTACTCATACTACGCTTCCGTACTTAATTGTACAGGATCAGAGGCAGGTGCATCTAGTTACCCTTCTGGCGCGCATTCCTGATATTGGACCGAGATTTCATGGTGAGCTGCCCTCTTACTGAGCTGTTCAGCAGCATGCCGGAGTCTCTCTTTTGTCTATTACTGTCTATTCTATTTCAAGCAGTAGGATGGTCATCTTTTGTATATTCTACTAGTTGCCCACACACTTGTGACACTAGATCTTGGCACATATCAGTAAACTTTGATTTTTGGGTTGTATTTCTATAGATATGATTTGCTTTTGTTGTTTCCGCTTTGTTTGTCTTAAAATCCGTTGTTTATCAAATGCTTTAAATTTAAATAAAGTTAGTTGTTGCGATTGCTTAATAAAAATAGGAAATCACTAAGTTGTTCGCTGTTGGCTTGTTTAGCAACGGTGTTGGACGCTATCACGGCTGACATGGAGTTAGGTCATGACAACATGGTATCAGAGCACTAGGTTCACGTAGGTCTCACAAGTGATGGGCAGGCCTAATAGAGTCTTGCGGATCGGTGCGGATACGTCCATACTTATCTTCGGAGGCGAGCATCATTAGGATGCCTAGGATTTCATTGATAGGTGCAGGGACAGACTGCACAACATGAGGATATTGGAGTCTCATGGGGTGGACTTCACTACTTTCCAGTTGGAGGGCATGGCCCGTAGATGGTAGCAGTCTTATCTTCGTGGCAGACTAGTGAGTTCTTCACCCAAGACTTGGGGCCAGTTCACACAGCTTTTCTTGGATAGGTATATTCCACCCTCCGAGAGGAAAGAGTTGCGGTATCAGTTTGAGCAGCTTGAGCAGGATCAGATTTCAGTGATCGACTATGAGGCGAGGTTTTCTGAGTTGTCTCGCCATGCACTTATGATACTTCTTACTGACGCAGAGAGAGTGCGAAGGTTTGTCGTGGGGCTACACTCCAGTATTAGGGCCAATATGGCCCGAGAGGTTGAGATGGGGACTTATTGTCAGTTGGTAGTGGAGATTGCTCGGAGGATTGAGGGCAGATGCAGCAGGACAAGAAGGACGTTTTCTCTGGGGAGTTTAGATGTGCCCTGACTAGGGGCAGAGGTCCGTTTAGGAGGGGTCAGCCTAGAAGGCCCCCATATACAGCACCTCCGCCTCCCCGAGGTGCTCCAGCGCGCCCCTATTTCAGTGCCATGCCGGAGAATTCTTACCGCCCACCACGGGTTCTTCTAGTGGGTACCCAGGCCACCATGGTTCTTCCAGCTCCTATATTAGTGCCATTCCGGAGAGTTCATACCGCCCACCGGCTATTCAGGTTTCTTCTAGTGGGTCTATAGGCCATCAGGGTCAGACATCAGGGCAGCAGATCACCGCACCGAGGGGCTGTTTGGAGTGCAGCAATCTCGATCACATATGGAGATTCTGCCCCAGGCTTTGGGGCAAGGCAGTGCAGCAGGGTCAGCAGCCCATGATTACAGCACCGGCTGTCCAGCCACCTAGAGGTGGAGGGTGGGCTGGTAGGGGCCATCCTAGAGGTGGAGGCCAGGTAGGGAGAGTTCAGCCAGCTACTGTTCAGTCAGGCGGAGGCCAGCCAACGGGCGCTCCAGCCAGATTCTATGCTTTTCCGACCAGACCAGATGCATTAGCCTCAGATGCCATGATCACAAGTATTATTTCCGTCTGTGGTAGGGATGCTTCGTTATTATTTGATCCAGGGTCTACCTATCCATATGTATCATCTATGTTTGCTCATTTCCTGGATATTCCTTGTGAGTCATTAGGTACTCCTGTATATGTGTCCACTCCGGTGGGCGATTCTATGATTGTGGATCGGATCTATTGGTCATGTGTGGTCACATTCTGTGGTTAGGAGACTAGAGCGGACCTTTTGTTACTTGATATGATCGACTTTGAGGTCATCTTGGGCATGGACTGGTTATCCCATATCACGCTATCCTTGATTGTCATGCCAATACCGTTACTTTAGCGATGCCATAGTTACCAAGATTGGAGTGGAAAGGTTCCTCTATTGGTGCAGCTAGTCGGGTTATCTCTTTTCTGAAGGCTTGACATATGGTCGAGAAGGGTTGTTTGGCTTATCTAGCTTATGTTCGGGACACCACCGCAGAGTCTCCGATGATTAATTCAATATCAGTATCTGGGAGTTCGCCGATGTATTTCCTTCTGACCTTACAGGCATGCAACCAAATCATGATATTGATTTCTGTATTGATTTGGCTCCAGGTACCCAGCCTATGTCTATCCCACCATACCGTATGGCTCAGAAAGAGTTGAAGGAGCTAAAGGAGCAACTTGAGTAGGTTTTGGCAAAGGGTTTTGTCAGACCAAGTGTATCACCTTGGGTGCGCCAGTGTTATTTGTGAAGAATAAAGATGGGACTATGCGGATGTGCATTGATTACCGCCAGTTGAACAAAGTTACCAACAAGAACAAGTACCCGTTGCCGCACATTGATGATTTGTTTGACCAGCTCCGGGGTGATAGGGTGTTTTCTAAGATCAACTTGAGATCAGGGTATCATCAGCTGAAGATTCGGGCTTCAGATGTCCCGAAGACTACTTTCCGTACTAGATATGGCTATTATGAGTTCCTGGTGATGTCCTTCAATTTGACTAATGCCCCGGCGACATTTATGGATTTGATGAACAGGGTGTTCAGGCCTTATATTGATTCATTCGTCATTGTCTTCATTGATGACATTTTGATCTACTCACGTAGCCTGGGGGAGCACGAGCAGCATTTGAGAGTGGTGCTCCAGACCTAGAGGGAACAGAAGTTGTATGTTATGTTCTCCAAGTGTGAGTTTTAGCTAAAGTCCGTGGCATTCTTGGGGAATGTTGTATCAGGCGAGGGTATTAAGGTGGATCCCAAGAAGATAGAGGCAGTTCAGAGTTTGCCACGTCCCACTTTGGTGACTGAGATCAGGAGTTTCCTAGGATTAGCAGGTTATTATCGCCGGTTTGTGCAGGGCTTTTCATCTATTGCAGCACATTTGACTAGATTGACCCAGAAGGGTGCTCCATTTTATTGGTCCGATGACTGTGAGGCGAGCTTTTAGAAGCTCAAGACAGCTTTGACAACAGCACCGGTTCTAGTGTTGCCTTCCGGTTCGGGGATGTATACGGTGTATTGCGACGCTTCACGCGCTAGCTTGGATTGTGTATTGATACAGGAGGGGTGAGTTATTGCATATGCTCTGCGTCAGCTGAAGATTTATGAGAAGAATTACCCTGTGCACGACATAGAGTTAGCCGTGATTATTCATGCTCTTACGATTTGGAGGCATTACAATTACGGGGTGTCATGTGAGGTTTGGAGCGATCATCGCAGCTTACAATATTTGTTCAAGCAAAGGGATCTCAATTTGAGGCGGCATAGATGTCTTGAGTGATTGAAGGATTATGACATCACAATTCTTTTTCATCCGGGCAAGGCAAATGTGGTCGCGGATGCCTTAAGCAGGAAGGCAGAGAGTATGGGTAGCTTGGCATTGATTTCAGCAGAGGAGAGGCCACTAGCTTTCAGAGCCCAGCCGATTTCTTGCATGTGTTGTTGCCCAGTCTTCACTATTGGGCCAGATCAAGGCTCGGTAGTTTGATGATCCGCACTTTGAAGTTCTCAGAGAGATAGTACTACAGGGTAGTGCCAAGGAGGTTTCCATTGGTGAGTATGGTGTTCTGCGACTCCAAGGTCGTCTATGTGTTACTAATGCCGATGGCTTGAGGGAGAGGATTCTAGAGAAGGCACACAGTTCTCGGTATTCTATTCATCCAGGTGCTACGAAGATGTATCGTGACCTAAGACGGCATTATTGGTGGCGGCGGATGAAGAAAGACATAGTGGAGTATTTAGCTAGGTGCCTAAATTTCCAGCATGTCAAATATGAGCACTAGAGGCCAGGTGGCCTACTTCAGCAGATGACTATACCTGAGTGGAAATGGGAGCGCATTACTATGGACTTCGCAGTTGGGTTGCTGCGGACATTGCGGAATTTTGATGCAGTTTGGGTCATTATCGATAGGTTGACCAAGTTGGCACACTTCATTTCGGTTGTGACTACATATACTTCAGAGAAGTTGGCCCAAATTTACATTCGGGAGATAGTTCGGTTACACGGTGTGCCTGTTTCTATCATATCAGATGGAGGCCCTCAGTTTACTTCACATTTTTGGAGATCCGTACAGAGTGAGTTGGGGACCCGTGTAGAGCTCAACACAGCATTTCATCCACACACCGACGGGCAGTCGGAACGGACAGTTCGGATCCTAGAGGACATGCTTAGAGCATGTGTGATTGACATTGGAGAGCAGTGGGATCAGTTCTTGCCTTTGGCCGAGTTTGCTTACAACAACAGCTATCAGTCTAGCATCGAGATGGCTCCATTTGAGGCTTTGTATGGTTAGTTGTGTCGTTCTCCAATCGGGTGGTTAGAGCCCGGTAAGGCTAAGTTATATGTTACTGATTTGGTGAAGGATGCATTGGAAAAGGTAAAGTTGATCCAATAGCGACTTCGTACAGCACAGTCCAGACAAAAGAGTTACACAGATCAGAAGGCGCGGGATTTATCATTTATGGTCAGCGAGAAGGTTCTCTTGAAAGTCTCGCTGATGAAGCGTATTATGAGATTCGGGAAGAAGGGCAAGTTGAGCCCCAAGTTTATAGGCCCATTTGAGGTGCTAAGGCGAGTTGGGGAGCTTTCTTATGAGCTTGCTTTACCTCCCAGTCCATCAGGAGTTAATCCGATTTTTCACGTGTCTATGCTCCGGAGGTATCACGCCGACTTGTCACATGAGTTAGATTTCAGCACTATCCCGCTAGATGAGAGATTGGGTTATAAGGAGGAGCCAGTTGCCATTGTTGCTAGACAGGATCGCCAGTTGAGATCCAAGAGGATTTCTGCGGTAAAAGCCTAGTGGAGGGGCCAACCAGTCGAGGAGGCAACCTGGGAGTCCAAGGAGGACATGCGGGGCAGATATCCACACTTAGTCAGCACTTAAGCTATGAATCTAAACCCGTTCGAGGACGAACGTTTGCTTAAGAGGTGGAGAATGTAACGACCTGACCGGTTATTTTTCTTTCTAGAACCCCGTTCCCCAAAATAAGACTTCTCGTACTTGCTTTTACTGATTTATGACTTGCAGGGATGGTTAGCTCGGGATTTGGAAGAGATTGGCTTGAAATCGGAACACTTGGTTCCTTAAGGTTGGCTTAAAAGGCCAAGTGTGACTTCGGTCAACATTTTGAGTAAGCAAACTCGAAATCGGCTTTTGACGATTCCAATAGGTTCGTATGATGATTTTGGACTTGGGCATATGTTCGGATCCGGTTTTGGATGACCCGGGAGCGTTTTGGCGCCTAATAGTGGAAGTTGGTTCTTGAAGGCTTTAGAAGTTCTATTAAATTTGGTTTGGAGCGGGTTTTGGTTATATCGAGGTCCAAAAGGAATTCCTAGGCCAGGAATAGATCCGTAATTTCATCAAAGACTTGCACGCAAAATTTGGTGTCATTCCGAGTAGTATAAGTATGTTTCGGCGCGATTGGAAGTAAATTGAAGAACTTGAAGTTCTTATGTTTGATTCAATTGGTTTTAAGGTGTGATTTTAGTTTTAATGTTGTTTCGGGCGTTCCGATAGTTCGAGTGAGTCCGTTTTATGATTCCGAACTTATTGGTACGTTCGGGCAGAGCCCCGAGCGTCAATCGGACGAGGCCCGAACGAAGTTGAAAGTTTGGAGCAAGAGCTGAAGCTCCAGCTGCTGTCATAACCGCACCTACGGTTGGTCAGCCACAGGTGCGAGCTCGCAAGTGCGGGCCAGGCCTCGCAGATGCGGCCCAAGGAAGGCAGCCCAAGGAAGGCAGCCCAGGTTCCGCAGATGCGGGGCCCTTTCCGCAGAAGCGGGACCGCAAGAGCGGGAGCCCGTCGGCAGAAGCGACCCTAGCCGGCCCAGCTAATTATGCAGAAGCGGAACCTCGTCCGCAGAAGCGGGACCGCAGATGCGGCTAACTCATCGCAGGTGTAAAAATCACTGGGCAGTGCACTTCATTTAATACGGAGTTAAGCATTTTTGATACTTTTTTCTTCCACACTTGGGCGACTGGAGAGCTCGCAAGGAGAGGATTTCGACCTAAATTTTGGAGGTAAGTAATTCCTACCAAATGTGAGTTAAATACCTATATTATGGGTAGGTTAACATGAAAAAAATAGTGAAAATCAAGGATTTAGAGGAAAACCTAGGTTTTTGATAAAAATGAGATTTGACCACGAAATGTGTTATGAAACATAGTAAAAATCATATATTATGTTCCTATGGTTATGGGTAACGACTTTCTTCGAAAATTACTGGAATTCGAGCATGTGGGCCCAGGGGTGAAATTTAGGAATCTTGTAATTTGGGTTGGGTAATCACTTTAATAGTGGAAATAAGAACTTTTGAGCATAAATTGATTAGTTTACATAATGGTTGATTAGTTTCGAGTAGTTTGGCGTCGAAATTGGAGGTTTGGGCGCATCCTAGAATTGGGAAGTAGGCTTTGAGACGAGGTAAGTCTCCTTTCTAACCTTGTAAGAGGAAATTAACCCCATAGGTGAATTAAATAATTGTTTGTACCTATTTGTGGGGGCTACGTACGTACGAGGTGACGAGAGTCCGTACGTAGCTACTAATATGCTAGTGTCCGGGTAGTTTAGGACCGGTATCATGCTATACTTGACATGTTTGCGCCCTTACTTGCTAATATAATCACTTAAGTCATGTTAGAAATTTATAAAAGAATAATAGTAGGTTATATTCACTTACTTGAAGATTTGTATGAGATACTTGACTGTAAATGAGAAATTTGTCTTTTCTAAAAAATAATTGTTATTTGTGGATCTGGCCGAGCGCTTCGGTAGTAAATAGATGCATCTATGGTTCGCGCCGTTCGACCCTAAGGCAGTGCACAGTTTAATATTATGTTGGACCAGGCCGTACGACCTCGGCATGATTTGCACATGTTGACTATTTGAAACTCTCCCTGATTTATACTACTTAAATGTCTTGAAATGTGAGCTGTTAAGTGATATGACTGAAATTGAAAATATATTTGTGAAAGAAGGACTTATCACTTTTTGTTATTGAGCTTTCCGTATTGTTCATGATATTCATGCTTAGCATAACACTTAAATTATATTATTGTTAGCCCATAGTAAGTGTCTAAGTCGACCCCTCGTCACTACTTCTTCAAGGTTAGACTGAATACTTACTGGGTACATGTTGTTTATGTACTCATACTACGCTTCTCTACTTAATTGTACAGGATCTGAGGCAGGTGCATCTAGTTACCCGTCCGGCGCGCATTCCTGATATTGGACCGAGATTTCACGGTGAGCTGCCCCCCTTCTGAGCCGTTCAGCAGCATGTCGGACTCTCTCTTTTGTCTATTACTGTCTATTCTATTCCAGGCAGTAAGATGGTCATCTTTTGCATATTCTACTAGTTGCCCACACACTTGTGACACTAGATCTTGGCACATATTAGTAGACTTTAATTTTTGGGTTGTATTTCTCTAGTTATGATTTCCTTTTGTTGTTTCCGCTTTGTTTGTCTTGAAATCTGTTATTTATCAAATGCTTTAAATTTAAGTAAAGTTAGTTGTTGGGATTTCTTAATAAAAACGGGAAATCACTATGTTGTTCACCGTTGGCTTGTCTAGCAATAGTGATGGACGCTATCACGTCCTGACATGGATTTGGGTCGTGACAACATGGTATCAGAGCACTAGGTTCATGTAGATCTCACAAGTGATGGGCGGGCCTAATAGAGTCTTGCGTATCAGCATAGAGAAGTCCGTACTTATCTTCGGAGGCGAGCGTCATAAGGATGTCCAGAATTTCATTGATAGGTGCAGGGACAGACTGTACAACATGAGAATATTGGAGTCTCACGGGGTGGACTTCACTACTTTCCAGCTGGAGGGCAGGGCCCGTATATGGTGGCAGTCTTACCTTCTTGGCAGACCAGCAGGTTATGACTTGGGACCAGTTCATGCAGCTTTTCTTGGATAGGTATATTCCACCCTCCAAGAGGGAAAAGTTGCGGTATTAGTTTGAGCAGCTTGAGCAGGGTCAGATGTCAGTGACTGACTATGAGGCGAGGTTTTCTGAGTTGTCTCGCCATGCACTTATGATACTTCCTACAAACGCAGAGAGAGTGTGGAGGTTTGTCGCGGGGTTGCACTCCGGTATTACAGCCAATATGGCCCGAGAAGTTGAGATGGGGACTTCTTATCAGCTAGTAGTGGAGAGTGCTTAGAGGATTGAGGGCTATCATCAGAGAAGTAGAGAGTAGATGCAGCAGGACAAGAGGGACCGTTTCTCTAGGAGTTTAGAGGTGCCCTGGCTAGGGGCAGAGGTCCGTTTGGGAGGGGTCAGCCTAGCTGGACCCCATATTCAGCACCACCACCTCCTCGAGGTGCTCCAGCGCGCCCCTATTTCAGCGCCATGCTGGAGAGTTCTTATCGCCCACCAGCCATCCAGGGTTCTTCCAGTAGGTACTCAAGCCACCAGGGTTCTTCCAGCTCCTATATTAGTGCCATGCCGGAGAGTTCATACCGCCCACTGGCTATTCAGGCTGCTTCCAGTGGGTCTACATGTCAGCAGGGTTAGACATCAGGGCAGCAGATCACCGAACTGGGGGGCTATTTCGAGTGCGGAGATCTCGGTCACATATGGAGATTCTGCTCCAGGCTTCGGTGCAAGGAAGTGCAGTAGGGTCAGCAGCCCAAGATTACAGCACCGGCTGACCGGCCGCCCAGAGGCGGAGGGCAGGCTGGTAGGCGTCGTCCTAGAGGTAGAGGCCAGGCAGAGGGAGGTCAGCCAGCTACTGTTTAGTTAGGTGGAGGCCAGCCAGCTGGCGCTCCAGCCAGATTCTATGCTTTTCCGGCCAGACCAGATGCATTGGCCTCAGATGCCATGATCATAGGTATTATTTTCCATCTGTGGTAGGGATGCTTCAGTATTATTTGATCCAGGGTCTACTTGTCCATATGTATCTATGTTTGCTCATTTCCTGGAAATTCCTTGTGAGTCCTTGGGTACTCCTGTATTTGTGTCCACTCCGATGGGCAATTCTGTAGTTGTGGATCGGATCTATCGGTCATGTGTGGTCATATTCTGTGGTTACGAGACTAGAGCGAACCTTCTGTTACATGATAGGATCGACTTTGAGGTCATCCTAGGCATGCACTAGTTATCCCCATATCACGCCATCCTTGATTGTCATGCCAAGAACGTTACCTTAGCGATGCCATAGTTACCGAGATTGGAGTGGAAAGGTTCCTCTATTGGTGCAGCTAGTCGGGTCATCTTTTTTCTGAAGGCTCGACATATGGTCGAGAAGGGTTGTTTGGCTAATCTAGCTTATGTTCGGGACACCACCGCAGACTCTCCGACGATTGATTCACTGTCAGTATTTCGGGAGTTCGCCGATATATGTCCTTCTGACCTTCTAGGCATGCCACCAGATCGTGATATTGATTTTTGTATTGATTTGGCTCAAGGTACCCAGCCTATATCTATCCTACCATACCGTATGGCTCCGAAAGAGTTGAAGGAGCTGAAGGAGCAACTTGAGTAGTTGTTAGCAAAGGGGTTTGTCAGACCAAGTGTATCACCTTGGGGCGCACCAGTGTTATTTGTGAAGAATAAAGATGGGACTATGCGGATGTGCATTGATTACCGCCAGTTGAACAAAGATACCATCAAGAACAAGTATCCGTTGCCGTGCATTGATGATTGGTTTGATCAGCTGCTGGGTGCTAGGGTGTTTTCTAAGATCGACTTGACATTAGGGAATCATCAGTTTAAGATTCGGGCCTCAGATGTCCCGAAGACTGCTTTGCGTACTAGATATGGCCATTATGAGTTCCTGGACAAGTCTTTCGGTTTGACTAACGCCCCGGCGGCATTTATGGATTTGATTAATAGGGTGTTCAGGCCTTATATTGATTCGTTCGTCATTGTCTTCATTGATGACATTTTGATCTACTCACATAGCCTGGGGGAGCACGAGTAGCATTTGAGAGTGGTGCTCCAGACCTTGAGGGAACAGAAGCTGTATGCTAAGTTCTCCAAGTATGAGTTTTGGATAGAGTCTGTGGCATTCTTGGGGCATGTTGTATCAGGCGAGGGTATTAGGGTGGATCCCAAGAAGATTGAGGCAGTTCAAAGTTTGCCACGTCCCACTTTGGTGACTGAGATCAGGAGTTTCCTGGCGGTTTGTGCAGGGATTTTCATCCATTGCATCACCTTTGACAAGATTAACCCAGAAGGGTGATCCATTCCGTTGGTCCGATGACTGTGAGGCAAGCTTTTAGAAGCTCAAGACAACTATGACTAGAGCTCCGGTTCTAGTGTTACCTTCCGGTTCGAGGATGTATACGGTGTATTGTGACGCTTCACGCGTTAGCTTGGGTTGTGTATTGATACAGGAGGGGCGAGTTATTGCATATGCTTCGCGTCAGCTGAAGATTCATGCGAAGAATTACCCTGTACATGACCTAGAGTTAGCCGCAATTATTCATGCTCTTAAGATTTGGAGGCATTACCTTTATGGGGTGTCATGCGAGGTTTACACCGATCATCCCAGCTTACAGTATTTGCTCAAGTAAAGGGATCTCCATTTGAGGCAGCGTAGATGGCCTGAGTTGCCGAAGGATTATGACATCACCATTCTTATCATCCGGGCAAGGCAAATATGGTCGCGGATGCCTTAAGCAGGAAGGCAGAGAGTGTGGGTAGCTTGGCATTCATTTCACCAGAGGAGAGGCCACTAGCTTTGGATATTTAATCCTTGGCTATTAGAATTGTGAGGTTGGATATTTCAGAGCATAGCCGAGTTCTTGCATGTGTTGTTGCCCAGTCTACACTATTGGGCCAGATCAAGGCTCGGCAGTTTGATGATCCGCACTTGGCAGTTCTCAGAGAGACGGTACTACAGGGTAATGCCAAGGAGGTTTCTATTGACGTGGATGGTGTTCTGTGACTCCAGGGTCGTCTATGTGTTACTAATGCCGATGGCTTGAGGGAGAGGATTCTAGAGAAGGCACACAGTTCTTAGTATTCTATTCATCCAGGTGCTGCGAAGATGATTCGTGACCTAAGACAGCATCATTGGTGGCGGCGGATGAAGAAAGACATAGTGGAGTATCTAGCTAGGTACCTAAATTGCCCGCAGGTCAAATATGAGCGCAAGAGGCCAGGTGGCCTACTTCAGCAAATGACTATACCTGAGTTGAAATGGGAGCGCATTACTATGGACTTCGCAGTTAGGTTACTGCGGACCTTGCGGAAGTTTGATGCAGTTTGGGTCATTGTCGATAGGTTGACCAAGTTGGCACACTTCATTCCGGTTATGACTACACATACTTCAGAGAAGTTGGCCTAGATTTACATTCGAGAGATAGTTCGGTTGCACGGTGTGCCTGTTTCTATCATATCAGATAGAGGCCCTCAGTTTACTTCACATTTCTGGAGATCCGTGCAGAGTGAGTTGGGGACCCGTGTAGACCTCAGCACAGCATTTCATCCAGACACCAATGGGCAGTCGGAGCGGACAGTTCAGATCCTTGAGGACATGCTTAGAGCATGTGTGATTGACTTTGGAGAGCAATGGGATGAGTTCTTGCCTTTGGCCCAGTTTTCTTACAACAATAGCTATCAGTCTAGCATCGAGATGGCTCCATTTGAGGCTTTGTATGGTCGGCGGCATCGTTCTCCTATCGGATGGTTTGAGCCCGGTGAGGCTAAGTTATATGGTGCTGATTTGGTGAAGGATGCCTTGGAAAAGGTAAAGTTGATCCAGGAGCGACTTCGCACAGCACAATCCATGAGTTACGCGATCAGAAGGCGCGGGATGTATCATTTATGGTCAGCGAGAAGGTTCTCTTAAAAGTCTCGCCGATGAAGGGTATTATGAGATTCGGGAAGAAGGGCAAGTTGAGCCCCAGGTTTATAGGCCGATTTGAGGTGTTGAGGCGAGTTGGAGAGGTTGCTTATGAGCTTGCTTTACCTCGCAGCCCATTAGGAGTTAATCCGGTATTTCACATGTCTATGCTCCGGAGGTACCATGCCGACATGTCACATGTGTTAGATTTCAGCACTATCCAGCTAGATGAGAAATTGGGTTATGAGGAGGAGCCAGTTGCCATTGTTGCTAGACAGGATCGCCAGTTGAGATCCAAGAGGATTTCCGTAAAAGTCTAGTGGAGGGGCCAACCAGTCGAGAAGGCGACGTGGGAGTCCGTGGAGGACATGCGGAGCAGATATCCGCACTTATTCAGCACTTAAGGTATGAATCTAAACCCGTTCAAGGACGAACATTTGGTTCAGAGGTGGAGAATGTAACGACCTGACCGGTCGTTTTGCTTTCTAGAACCTCGTTCCCCTAAATAAGACTTCTCGTACTTTTTTTCACTGATTTATGACTTGCGGGGATGGTTAGTTCGGGATGTGAAAGAGTTTGGGTTAAAGTCGGAACACTTGGTTCCTTAAGGTTTGCTTAAAAGGCCAAGTTTGACTTCGGTCAACATTTTGAGTAAACAAACTCGAAATCGGGTTTTGACGTTTCCAATAGGTTCGTATGATGATTTTGGACTTGCGCGTATGTTCGGATCAGGTTTTGGATGACCCAGGAGCGTTTTGGCGCCTAATAGTGGAAGTTGGTTCTTGAAGGTTTTAGAAGTTCTTTTAAATTTGGTTTGGAGGGGGTTTTGCTGATATCGAGGTCCAAAAGGAATTCCTAGGCCGGGAATAGTTCTGTAATGTCATCTAAGACTTGCACGCAAAATTTAGTGTCATTCCGAGTAGTATAAGTACGTTTCGGCGCATTGGAAGTAAATTGAAGAACTTGAAGTTCTTAAGTTTGATTCAATTGGTTTTAGGGTGTGATTTTTAGTTTTAATGTTGTTTCGGGCGTTCCGAGAGTTTGATCGAGTCCGTTTTATGATTTCGAACTTGTTGGTACATTCGGGCGGGGCCCCGACGTCAATCGGACGAGGCCCGGACGAAGTTAAAAGTTTGGAGCAAGAGCTGAAGATCCAGCTGCTGTCATAACCAGACCTGCGGTTGGTCAGCCGCAGGTGCGAGCTCGCAGGTGCGGGCCAGGCCTCGCAGATGCGGCCCAAGGAGAGCAGCCCAGGTTCCGCAGATGCGGCGCCCTTTCCGCAGAAGTGGGACCACAGGAGCAGGAGCCCGTCCGCAGAAGCGACCCCAGCTGGCCCGGCCAATTACGCAGAAGGGGAACCTCGTCCGTAGAAGCGGGACCGCAGATGCGGCCAACGCACCGCATGTGCAAAAATCGTTGGGCAGTGCACTTCATTTAATACGGGAGTTAGGCATTTTTGACTCTTTTTTCTTCCACAATTGGGCGATTGGAGAGCTCTCGAAGAGGGGATTTCGACCTAGCTTTTGGAGGTAAGTAATTCCTACCAAATGTGAGTTAAATACCTATATTATAGGTAGATTAACATGTAAAAATTAGTGAAAATCATGGATTTAGAGGAAAACCTAGGTTTTTGATAAAAATGAGATTTGACCACGAAATTTGTTATGAAACATAGTAAAAATCATATATTATGTTCTTATGGTTATGGGTAACGACTTTCCCCGAAAATTTCCGAAATCCGAGCATGTGGGCCCAGGGGTGAATTTTAGGAATCTTGCAATTTGGGTTGGGTAATCACTTTAATAGTGGAAATAAGAATTTTTGATCATAAATTGATTATTTTACGTAATGTCTGATTAGTTTCGAGTCGTTTGGCGTCGAAATTGGAGGTTTGGGCGCATCCTTAAATTGGAAAATAGGCTTTAAGACGAGGTAAGTCTCCTTTCTAACCTTGTAAGAGGGAATTAAGCCCATATGTGAATTAAATAAATGTTTGTACCTATTTGTGGGGGCTACTTATGTACGAGGTGATGAGAGTCTGTACGTAGCTACTAATATGCTTGTGTCCGGGTAGTTTAGGACCCGTAGCATGCTATACTTGAAATGTTTGTGTCCTTACTTGCTAATATAATAACTTGAGTCATGTTAGAAATTTATAAAAGAATAATAGTAGGTTATATTCACTTACTTGATGATTTGTATGAGATACTTGACTATAAATGAGAAATTTGTGTTTTCTTAAAAATAATTGTTGTTTATGGATCGGGCTGAGCGCCTCGGTAGTAAATAGATCTATCTATTGTTCGCGCCGTTCGATCCTCTGTCAGTGCACAGTTTAATATTATATTGGACTGGGCCGTACGACATCATCATAATTTGCGGATGTTGACTATTTGAAACTCTCCGTGATTTATACTGCTTAAGTGTCTTGAAATGTGAGTTGTTAAATGATATGACTGAAACTGAAAATATATTTGTGAAAGAAGGACATATCACTTTCTGTTAATGAGCTTTCAGTACTGTTGATGATATCCATGCTTAGCATAACACTTAAATTATATTATTGTTAGCCCATAGTAAGTGTGTAAGTCGACCCCTCGTCACTACTTCTTCGAGGTTAGACTGGATACTTACGGGGTACATGTTGTTTATGTACTCATACTATGCTTCTATACTTTATTGTACAGGATTTTAGGCAGGTGCATCTAGTTACCCGTCCGACGCGTATTCCTGATATTAGACCGAGATTTCACGGTGAGTTGCCCCTCTTGTGAGCCGTTAATGAGCATGCCGGAGTCTCTCTTTTGTCTATTACTGTCTATTCTATTTCAGGCAGTAGGATGGTCATCTTTTGTATATTCTACTAGTTGCCCACACACTTGTGACACTAGATCTTGGCACATATTAGTAGACTTTGATTTTTGGGTTGTATTTCTATAGTTATGATTTCCTTTTGTTGTTTCAACTTTGTTTGTCTTAAAATCCGTTATTTATCGAATGCTTTAAATTTAAGTAAAGTTTGTTGTTGGGATTGCTTAATAAAAACGGGAAATCATTAAGTTGTTCACTGTTGGCTTGTCTAGCAACGGTGCTGGATGCCATCACGGCCTGAATCGGAGTTGGATCATGACAGGGATACATCAAGAAACAGCAATCCAACCTCCTGATCAAGAACAAGAGATTATAATTTCAATGCCAGTACGTCCGAGTTGGTAGATGCACTATGAGGTATGGGTGATAAAGTACGATGACCAAAATAGATAAGGACAGATCTGAGCAAAAGAAGCGAGGAATTTTGGTGCGTATTCCATAATGATCATGGCCATAGAACAGAACATTGCAGGCTTTGCAAGGAGAGGTTGAATATTAATAGAAAAAAGGTTACGTCACTAATCTGTTTAGTTAAAAAAGAAAACAATCTTACATGAAAAATAGGCAAGAACCAACAAAACTCTCGTCGCCAAAGAGGATGGTAAATGTTATAACCGGGGGTGATGAAGTCAACGGGGTACCGTACACAGCAGCAAAAATGACAGCCAAGGTCTCAATTACCCACGGGAAGCGGGTTTGACAAGTTTTGGAAGGAGAAAGCGTAGCGTTTGTCGATGAAGATGCAGACAGCTTGATCAACCCCCATAATGATGCACTGGTAATATCTTTACTTGTTCATGATACAAATGTCAAAAGATTTTTGATTGACTCAGGTAGCTCTATTAATATAATACTGATGAGAGTAGTGAATGAGATGCAAGCGACCGATCATATCATACCCAAGGCTCAGTCGTTGTCTTGGTTCGATTATTCAAGTGTCGTAAAAAATGATAAATTATGTTGGCAACGTTCTCAAAAGGTGTAGTCAAAGATACTAAATTCCAAGTGGCAGATGTAGACATGGCCCATAACATAATTTTAGGAACACCATGGATTCATGACAGGGATGCAGTTTTGTCAACATTGCATCAGGTAATCATATTCCTATCACAATGTAGGATTTGTCAAATCAGAGGAGATCAATAGGCGGCGCGAGATATCAACTCAGTTGCAATAGCGAGTGGAACACTCAAAGACGGAGATGAGAAATAGCAATTACGGAATTCAGTTGAGGAAAATGTACCTTCCACCTCAACTGAAAGTCTGAAAAATGAAGCTAATATAGATTCAAGGCCCGACATAATCCAAGATCCCTAGGAGAATGAAAATATCAAAACAACCGCGGAGGAGCTTGAAGCTGTTAGATTATTTGTTCACTTTGTTGATAGAAAAGTTTATATCGGAACAAACCTAAGCTCTGAGATGAAAAGTAAGTTAATTGAATTTTTACGTTCTAATGTTGATTGTTTTGCTTGGTCGCATTCAGACATGACAGGTATACTGCCGGAAGTATTGACTCATAATTTGAATGAAGATCCATTACACCCCCTGTATAGCAAAAGAAACGAAAGCAAGGAGCATTCAAAAACCAGGTGATTCAAGACGAGGTACATAAACTTCTGAAAATTTGTTCAATTCGAGAGGTAAAGTACCATGACTGGTTAGCTAACACTGTTGTAGTCCTAAAAAAGAATGGGAAATGGCGGGTGTGTGTAGACTATACTGACCTAAATAAAGCATGTCCTAAAGATTCATTTCATTTACCGCATATAGATCAACTAATTGACTCTACCGCAGGTCATGAGCTTTTGAGTTTTTTAGATGCATATTATGGTTATAACCAAATAAAAATGGATCCTCTAGATGAGGAAAATACTTCTTTTATTACAGAAAGGGGGACTTACTGTTATAAGGTCATGTTGTTTGATTTGAAGAATGATGGAGCTATGTATCAAAGGTTGGTAACCAAAATATTCCAAGAACACTTGGGGAAAACCATGGAGTATATATTGAAGATATGCTGGTAAAATCAGCACGAGCAGGAGATCATTTCCAGATTTAAATGAAACCTTCAAGATACTTCGTAAGTATAACATGAAGTTTAACCCGGAAAAATGCACCTTTGATGTGGCCTCAAGTAAATTTTTAGGTTTTCTTGTTTCTTACAGGGGGATCGAAGTGAATCCCGCTCAAATCAAGGCAAATGAAGAAATACCTTATGTGCTCACAAGCAAGAAGGAAGTACAGAGATTAACAAGTAGAGTATCTGCTTTAGGGAGATTTATATCTAATTCTCAGAGAAGTGTTTTAAATTCTTTTAAATATTAAAAAACTAAAATTGGTTTGAATCGACTGACGAATGATAAAAAGCTTTGAAGGATTTGAAATCGTTATTGTCAAAATCGCCCCTGTTATCAAAACCAAGAGACGAAGAAAGGTTATGTCACTACCAAAATCCCTCCGAAGGAGTTGTGATGGCACCTAGTCTCTAAAACTAGGTAAGCCTAAAAATAATGACAATATTTGCTAACATCGAAAAATTTTGAAATAGAAAACTCTGAACAATTTACAATCCCAAAACCGGTAGTACAAGTCATAAACCTTTCTAGGAGTAGTTATATATAATGAATACATCACTGTTCCGGAACAAAAGGAAATAATGAAATAAATGCAATAGAAGGTGACTTCGGAGCCTGCGAGCGCCCAGCAGGTGTACCTTGAAGTCTCCTGTCACACCAAGCATAAGTCTCAAAACCAACTCGATCCGAAGTACCTGGTTCTGCACAAAAAGATGTGCAGAAGTATAGTATGAGTACACATCGGTGGTACCCAGTAAGTATCAAGCCTAATGTTGGTAGAGTAGGGACGAGGCCAAGTCAAGACACCTACCGAGCATAAAAACCCGAGCAGGATATGACATAAAGCTAACAAGGTAAGGATATCAAAGTAATGCCAATAACAGGAATAAATCAAATTACAAACAGTAATGACGGTAAGGGGAAAACACGAATGGCAATGAGAATTAACCAAGTAATTAGACAAAAACGGAGTTGGGATACAAACAGGTGTAAATGTGCTCAGATAGGGAAAAAGATTTCAACTCAACCAAACAAATTGTTTCTAATATACGATTGCACTAATCCCATTTGTCGTAAGCTCATACCATAAACCACAACTTCCTACCCTTTAATACACGGCACCTTGTGCCCATATCATTCCATCTCACTTTGCACGAAAAAACCACGTGCTACTCGGTCCAAAATATCCATATCAAGTGCTAATTAAGATGATCAAGAGATTCCATTTATATATATACCATAAAGTAAATTTAGAATTTCTAGACCAAATAGGAAATTAGCGAGAAAGATAGTTTTGTTTTAGAAATTATTTGAGTGAAGAAAATAACATTTTCGAATAAAATTCAACATCGAAGAGCTATTGCATTTAATATAGAATTTATTACGTTAAAACATAATAACAGTTCCTTTTTAAGTGAAATAAAAGAAAACCTCAGGCAAGTGAAGAAGATTAAGTTGGGGAAGCAATTGATATGAAATATAACGATTATTAGAAATAGTAGTTACTAAAATATACGGAGAGTTCTAACTTAAAGTCACACAAGGAAGCACGATATTAATTCTTTCATTTTAAATCACGATATTACTAACGACTGAGCGGGGCAGGAGGAAATGACTCAACGTAGTAAGTTCACTTTGAAAATTAATTCAACTGAATAATAGTATTAGGAAAAGAGCTCAGGAAATGACGACAAGGAAATAAGCCAATGACAATAACTCAGTGAAAACCAGAAATACAGATTATCAAAGTTTCGCACGAAGGAACTAAAGTCAATGCAGTAAAACAGGGGATACCAAAATACAAGATATGTTGCGCCGCGCAACTCGATCTCACCATATAATATCAATATCATAAGTCATCCTTATTCCACCATATCAGTTCACCCTTATTTCACTTGTTGCGGTGTGCAACCCGATCCCATCGTACAGTATCAATATCATAACAATAAACATAATATGTTGCGGCGCGCAACCCGATCCCACCATATAATATCAATATCATAATTCACTCTTATTTCCACATAACAATTCACCCTTATTTCACCTGTTGTGGCGTGCAACCCGATCTCACCGTATAATAACAATATCACAATATAAATATCCTCCCTTATTCCACCAGCTCCCTTATTTCACATGTTGCGTCGTGCAACCCGATTCCCTGTACAATAATTTAACTCAACAACAATCATTCAACAACTCAATTACAAGAATTTCTACAACCAAGAGTATGAGTACACGGCAACAAGAGAACCACGTAAAAATTAAAAGAATACAACAACCTTTACAAAATAACAAGACAGGTAAGGCACGTGATAACTACGCAGGCAATCACAACAATTTGGACATGTAGCATATATGCACAGAGTCATAGAAGAACTCACAATTAAGAAGTAACAAAACAACAAGGAAGGCAATAACTTCAACTAAGGAAAATAAGGCCAAACAACGAGCAAGAGGTAAATAAATGCTAACAACATCATATAGAGCATGTAAGTGTAGCCTAACAACAAGATACCACATATTATGACAATTTGATCAAAGGCATGGAAAAAGACTAGACAATCTAACCGGTCAACACCACATATAAACTGTATACCCACTCGTCACCTTGCGTGCACGGCTTTAACATATCAAGATAGCACAATTGACTCAATTCCTAAGGGGTAGTTTCCCCCACACAAGGTTAGACAAGATACTTACCTCAATTCGGCCAACTCAATACCCAATTTAGATTTTCCTTTACCAATCCACCATCGCTCGGCCCCATCTAGCCAAAGACGACTTAAATACATCAAACAATGCAAGAGAAAACAATTTCAATTAACAAAGTTATGATCCTTACACAATTTACAAAAAGTCAACAAAAGTCAACTCCCCGGGCCCGCACCTTGGAACCCAACAAAATTTACAAAACCCGAACACCCATTCTGCTACGAGTTCAATCATACAAAAATTATCAAGTTCTGATATCAATTCGTCCTTCAAATCATCATTTTTTATTTTTGTAAGATTTTACAACTTTCCCAAATTTTCCTTTAGATTCTCATGTTTTTTATGTTAAATCTAAGATATAATCACAAAATATAGTTGGAAATTGATTAGAGAAACTTACCCAATGATTTGGTATGAAAATCTTCTCTCAAAATCGCCCACTCTCGGACCTAGGGTTCAAAATATGGTAAAATGAAGCTAAGATTCGGAATACCCAGCTTTTAGTAGGCTGCAGATGTCGCACTTGCGACACTGGGTTCGCAAATGTGAACTCGCAAAAGCAAATCCTGGACTATCCTGTCTCTATCGCAATTGCGATGAAACACTTCGCAAATGCGAAGTAGGGCCTTCGCAAAAGCAGCCAAATGTTCGCAAATGCGAACTTCCCTTGCCCTGTTCATTTTCGCATTTGCGAGACTGGCTTCGCAAAGCAAAGCCTGCTAGTCCCCAGCCTTTTTGCAAATGCGATTCCAAGTCCGCAAAAGCAGTGGTCGCAAATGCAACCCTCTACTCGCAAATGCGAGATCAGACAGCAGTAGTTCTGAACTTTCTTCCAAACACTCCGAAACGCGTACGAAACTCATCCAAGCCCTCGGAGCTCCAAACCAAATACTCACAGAAGTCTGAACACATAACACGAACTTTCTCGCGCGATCGGAACACCAAAATAACTTCTAGAACCATGAATCGGATGCCAAAAACACATGAAAATCACCTTGATCTTCAAGAACTTTTAGAATCGCAACCAAGCGTCCGAACCATATCAAATCAACTCCAAATGATACCAAATTTTGCAGGCAAGTCCCAAATGACATAACGGAGTTGATCCAACTCTCAGAATCGCATTCCGACCCCAACATCACCAAAGTCAACTCTCAGTCAAATCTTTCAATCTTCCAACACTTCAACTTTCCAATTTTCGCCAAAATGCTTCAAATTATCCTACGGAACTTCAAATCCAAATCCGGACGCAATTGCTCAACAACGACCAGTCGGGTCATTACAGGTTACTTGTCAACTTAGTTGTATCAGAGGTAGCACTAAGAGCGGGACTAGTGCAAGAAGATAAAGGTAAGCAGTCTCCAATTTATTATGTTAGCAAATCTTGGTTGGATGCTGAAGCACAGTATCCTCATTTAGAAAACTAGCATTAACATTGATAATGGCATCAAGAAAGTTACGACCTTATTTCTAATGACATCCTATTTCTTTTATAACAGCTTTCCTGTTAAGGAATATATTGCATAAACAAGAGTTATCAGGGAGATTAGCTAAATGGACCAGAACTTAGTGAATATGATATTATCTATCAGCCTAAAACTGCCATAAAATCTCACGCATTAGTGGATTTTGTAGCTGATTTCAGATCAAACCTACTTTCTAAAGCTGAAAAGAGATACAAGTATATACCGGATCTAATCTAGGGACTTGGACCTTATATACTGATGGGTCCTCAAATATAAAAGGTGTAGGTTTGGGTATTGTTTTAATTTCACCCTTAGGAGAAATTATAAAGCAACCAATAAAATGTTATCCAATTACTAATGAAACAGAGTATGAGGCAGTAATTGAAGGTTTGGAACTTGCAAGAGAACTTGGAATTGAACAAATTGAAATCAAGTGTGACTCGTAGCTGGTGGTAAATCAAATGCAAGGAAATTATGTGACCAGAGAGACACGAATGCAACAATACTTGGAAAAGATGTATACCACTGAGATAAGTCCAAGCATGGAAAGCCCGTCCAAATACCTAGGGAAGAAAACATAGAAGCTTATGAGTTAGCAAATTTAGGATCTGTGGTTGATGTGTCAAATGCAAAAAATGCAATTGTGGTGCACTTGTTTCATTCAGCCCTTGATCAAGCCAAGAATTAGGTAAATTTCAATAATTTAACTTGGGATTGGAGAAATAAATTTGTGAATTATCTGTAGTATGGAATTTTACACGAGGATAAGAAAACAGCCCATTTGTTGCGAATGAAAGCTGCTCAATATTGCTTAATAGAAGGCAATTTGTATCGCAAAATATTTGGGGGACCCTTAGCATGGTGCCTTGGTTCATCACAAATTGAATATGTGATGCAAGAAGTACATGAAGAACATTATGAAAATCATGTTGGAGGAAGTTCGTTGGTAAAAACGCTAATAAGAGCAGGACATTATTGTCCAAAAATGGAAGATGAAGCGAAAAGTTTATAACAAGGTGCGATAAATGCCAACGCTATGCAAACGATATGCATCAACCGGCATAGTTGCTTCATTCAATCATATCATATCATCATGGCCATTTATGAAGTGTGGGTGGATATCGTAGGTCCTTTGCCTCAAGCATCAAGAAAGGTGATGAATCTTTAGCTTTATAAGAATAAGATTTAGAAGAAATCTTATGTGAAGGAGCATAACTACGGCTTGATATGGAGCATAAGAAATGAAGCCTACCTCCTCTTCTACTCCTAACTGGGGCTGTAGAAGGAGGAAGTTCGTCTAGGATGCTCATTTTTCGTGTGTCCGATGATGAAGAAGGGTTTGAAGAACGGGAAGCCATTTTTTGTGAGTAGAAGCACGAAGAAAGAAGAGAGAATTGCAGAAAAAGCTTGTAAAGGAGTGTAAGAAGAAAGAAGAATTTTTTGGATGATAAGTGATGCGGTATTTATAAGAGAGAAACGTCATTATGAACCGTTATCATGGAATCATTACTTCGAACTGATGCAGCCACGAAAACCCCCAAAAAAGAAGTTGTAAACTGCATAGCCAATCATAGCAGAACACGTGTTTCAAGCATTAAATGAAAAAGAGGTACGTCCCTTTGCTTCTGAAGAAAATATAATGATGTTGGAAGGAGGCGGCAAGACATTCCCTCCTTAAATAAACTTACCACTTCCCGAATATTCAGTTGAGAATATTCAGAAAGTGATGGGACTATTTGTATTGGTAGAAAAATAGATATGACACGCGGATTAACGATATGTTGGCAGGTGACATTTGATTGAGATCAATAAAGAAGAATGATGAGGGCGCAATTAAAACACCCACGGGATTAATTACAAAAGATACTGTATCTGACGGCTGGAAAAGAAGAGATAGACACGAGATGCATGCAGACTAAAAGAGAGGAAGATTCATTGGCAATTACGTATATGGGAAGTTAATCAACATAATCCCTAATTATACACGATTATTTTTGACATAAGGGTCACAAATAATTTGAGTAACGGGCTATTAATATAGTTAATGTTAGTAACAGGCTGGAATTAAGTGAAGAAAAGTAGTTACATATTGTATCCTTATAGAAGCTCCCCTTATCTTACTCTGTACGATCATCAAGAAATTCTCAAATATATGTTATCGGTCTTTTACTTTTATCTCTCTGCTTGATTGAAGATTTGAGTATCGGTCTTTTACTCACAATTCTTGAGAGGAAGTCATAATCATCAATAAGATTTTCTTTCCTTCGTTTATTCAATATTTAATCACAATTACTTTCACTCTTTTATATTTGAAAAAGTGAAGTAAATTTGGTTATTAAATACCCTATTTATTCTAACATTAACTTTGAACACAAAAACTATTTTCTTGGTTAAACATATACCTAATTTCATGTTGATCAAATAATTATTTAACCAGACTAACACACGTAAATCAAGTATCAAGGTGATTTTCTAAATAGCACGGACTTAAATAAGTTTCTCACGTTTCCCGAATTGATTGATACTTTTGTGAGGGTGCGTATACTTAGATTAGAGCCGGAACTAAGCAAGCGCAAAAATTATAAATCCATGAGTTAAGGCAAAGAAGCGAACCAAATCAGATGGAAAGAACTATGACTAGTATGAGACTAGTGCAAATAATATATTGAAATGTTTATCAAAAAAAATATATATTGAAATAATTGATTTATATTGTAGGGTGGATCTCGAAAGATATGAAAGATCTCCCTCCAAGCCGTACATACGACTTTCGTCGAATACGGCTTTCCGCAGAATTCTATTATACACTTTCTTTCTCTGAGTATGAACTCCTCCTAAGGAAGGCCCTGCATTGGCAAATCAACATAGAGGTTATATTTATTCCGAGAGCATACAATTGATAAATATAAATAAGAAAATGAATTATTCAACCTATCTGAATGAAACACATGCTTATATTTCAGAAAATTAAAGAAATCTTATATTGTGTATTGTGTATGTCTCAGGCGACGATAATCTCATTCCTTATGGAGCAGCTGAAATTCAAAGAGAATAAGGCTGGACCTTACCACCAAAAAAAAAAAAAAAAAAAAAAAAAAAAAGGAGGACAGAGAGAGAGAGAAGGTTGGAATTTAACATCCTCTAATACACTTTATATAGTGTTCACAGAATTCCTGTATTTCGTATGGAATTCCTTTTTTACTTGTAATTATTTTTATTGGCTTTAGCCTTTAGTGTATATAGAATAGTCTTTTATTTTATGCCATTGGATGAGAGTTTCTCTCTCTAGAATTTTGCCTCTTTTAAATGGAGTTTGAAACTTAAATAATGTACTTTTGGACAAAAAGTACGTTTTTATAGTGTAAAAAAAAAGATATATTTCTACATAAAATGCAGTACACTATTCCGTTTAACTTTAACGGAAAATTAGCCGTTAAAGCTAAACGCAATAGTGTACTGCGATTCATTAAAAAATTAATTTTTTTAAAGGGAAATGCAGTAGTGTACTGCGATTCATCAATTCGCAGTATTATACTGCGTTTCGCTCTAATAAAATAAAGGCGGTCCTTCTTCTTTCTCAACTTCACGACAGACCTCCATTTTTAAATATTGTCGCCCCACCACTGCTGCTCCCCCCCCCCCCCCCCCCGCGAATTTAAAAAAAAAATTATTGGGCCCCACCTGTCACACAAAAAGTGAAGAGCATAGGTTCCGTGTACATTCCAAGCCTTGGATTTCTTCTTTCGGGGTCAAAAATTCGATTTGGAACTATTTCAAAAAACTTAAATCGAGGTATTTCGATTTAGTTTATGTCGAATTTAGTAGATCGTATATATATTTATTTTGTTGAATGTGTTTCTACGTTGATTTGTGTTATGTTTGCATGTAAATTTGTATGTTATTTTTACCCGGATTGAATTATTAGCCTTGGGACAAAAAATAGTTAAAACTTGATAAATAATTTTTATTGTTAATGAAATTGTCACAAATATCTTTTACTGTTTTATATGTAATTTCGTGAATGTTATGTTCATATGTTTGTTGTTTTTATTTAGTTTAGATTATTTATTTGTTTAAAGAATAGTGACCTTTTAGCGTAGTAAAATATAGAGTTATTTAGCGTAGTAAAATATAGAGTCTTATAGCGTAGTAAAATATAGAGCCTTTTAGCGTAGTAAAATATAGAGCCTTTTAGCGTAGTAAAGTATAGAGCCTTTTAGCGTAGAGCCTCTGTAGTTTAAGTATGTACTAACTACAAACTCTATCCAATTACACTTTACAAAATTAATTATTTAATTTATAAAAATAAACTTACAGACTAACAAATTAATATAT
>NW_017670629.1:182248-206826 GCF_001879085.1 Nicotiana attenuata
AAATAAAAAGGGAAATAATAGCCATGATGATGATATGTAAGCAACAAGCAAGAGAAAAATAGAGAATGTATATCAGTACCAGAAACTGATTATAACGGATCTGTACTAAACAGTTCCGGAACAGGAGGTTCAGATACACCAGGTAATTTTAATTTGCAAAATTTAGTTCTAACCTTACAGGAACAGATCAAGGAACAGAACGAGCGGATAGAACACCTCCGGGAATTCCTATCTATCCTGCGAGAATGATATGCATAACCGTTGCAGCACCGGAATTTAAACGGAAGAAGACACGGTAAGTCAAATCGACACTAATAAGATGTCCAAAAACAGGTTCGAAAACCAAACCGAGGTGATTCCGGATCCGATTGAAGGAGTCATAAGAATAACGCCGGACCTTCCCGGAACCGAGGAGTAAAATTTACATTCGATATGATACAAAGCTCCAAATAGAGGAAGACACGTACTTTCAATTGAAAGTCAAAAACAGGTCCGAGCGAAGAAATATAAGATTTTATTCACGGGCTGGAAAAGATCCGAATCTACCCAAACAGGTAAGGAATTACCTTGTTAAATTGCAAAAATCTAAAAAACAGGAGAAGAATGAAGATTAGGAAGAGCATATAGGTAAAACACCCACGAGATTGCTTACAAAGATATCACACCTAACAACTGAAAAAGAAGAGATAGCTGCGGGATGGAATAAACCACGAGGAAGGAAGGTTCATTAATAACCTTGGACAATTATACAAATATTTTCGAAAGCAATCATTGAAACAAAGGCATTAGAAGCCACGAGGTCAAATGCTGAAGAACTAGAAATTATCATTGACTTCCCAAATAGGAAGGTTTGCGTTGGTCGAGACTCGATACCGAATTTTAATGTAAGTTGATTAAACTTTTGCATGCTAGCAAAAATTGCTTTTCTTGCCTCCATGCTAACATAATAGGTATACCACCGGAGGAAAAGGTTTATATGCTCAATATTGACCCGCGGTATAATCCGGTCAAGCAAAAAAAGAAACTAGAGTCAAATGATAAAAGATAAAGTTATAGAAATTCGAAAGATCGGTTTAGTCCGAAAAGTCGAATCACTCGAACTTGCTATCTAACAACAACACATCATTACTTTCAAAATTCCGAGGAGAAAGATGATTGCAGCTACACCAAATTGTCTCGGATGTCTCGGTAAATGCAATTTTAATTCAAGAAGATAAAGGTACACATTCTCCTATCTATTATAAAATGCTCTTAGATACGAAAACTACATATCTACATTTTGATAAGTTGGCATTAATTGTAGTTGCCCTAAATCTAAGGTTTTATTTTCAATGTCATTCAATTCCCGTAGTCACTATATTTTTATTGCGCAATATTTTGCATAAACATCAACTGTCAGGAAGGCTAGCTAAATAAGTAGTCAAACTAAGTGAATATGATATTGTGTATCAGTCCGTACGGCTATAAAATCACAAATTTAACAGATTTCATGATTAATCTTAGCTCGAACATATTACCCGAACATATTATTTCTGGGATAATTCTCGGGATCTGGACCTTCTACACAAATAGGTCCACAAGTACTAAACTTCCCGAGTTAGGGACAATGCTTAATGCCTATCAGAAAAAATAGTTAGATAATTCATAAAAATTATTTTATTACTAACAACAAAGCCGAGTATGAATCATATGCTACAGGGCTTAAATTAGCTTGGGGACTCAGAGCAAAAGTATTGATTTAACGATTGATCAAATCCAAGAAAACTATGCAGCCCAAGAAAATTGAGCCGGATGTGCTAGTCTCGGATATACTGCTGATATCACTAACTCCGAAGGCAACTCCGGGCTCTTATTGAGAAATATTATTTCCGAATCAAACAGTCTCGGGATTGAGCCATCTCTTATTTAAGTGATCCCTGATCTATCATCAATTAGAATAAAAATGAGGTAAGCCTGACTTATTTAATTTGGAATTGGCATAATAAATTCATTTATTACTTGCAGAATGTGACTTTACCCAAAGATAAGCATGCTCTCGATAACTCTGAGTGTGTCTCATCCCGTACTACCCCGGTCCCGACCTCTAACGGCTGCAGCAGGGGGCGCGGGTGCCTGATCACCTCGGGTAGTACGTGTCCTCACCATCTGTGAGAGAGTAGAAGACAGAGGTTTAGGATTGTAGATGTCAAAATCTCGCACGACAGGGAAATCAAATGAAGTGGAATTTTCCTAACGGTTACATAGCCTATCGCAGATAAGTACAGACGTCTCCGTACCGATCCACGAGACTCTAATAAACCGGCTTGTGATCTGTGACTCCTATGAACCTAGAGCTCTGATACCAACTTGTCACGACCCTAGTTCACCAACCGTGAACATGTCATGACGGCACCTGGTCCGCATGACCAAGTAAGCCTAACATTTGCGGAAATATAAAAATTGCGGAAAAATAGAGAAAATCAAATCAAATATCTAAATGAAACTGTACTGAATGCCGCATGACAAGTACAACTCAACATCACAAGTCTAAAACAATTCCCAAAACCCGGAAACTCACAAATCACAAGCTAAGGGATACATAAGAGGCTCTGACTCAAGAATATCTATACAAAGGAGAAATACTGAAATAGCTATACTTATTACAGAAAGCTGGAAAGGACTCCTCGGTCTGCGGACGTAGCAGATATACCTCGAAGTCTCTACCGATACGCCTCCTTCCAAGGCTAACAGAACTGAGTGGGAGTACCTGTATCTGCACAACAAAAATGTGCAGAAGAGTAGCATGAGCACACCACGGCGGTGCCTAGTAAATATCAAGACTAACCTCGGTGGAGTAGTGATGAGGAACAGTCAAGGCACCTACCGGTCAATAAACAGTATAATCATAAGAATAATGAAAATGACATATAAATATGTAAAGACTGCATGGATGACCAAGAATGCTACAATTCACAATAAGGGAAAAATACAACAAGTAACAACGAGAATATAATAAATGAGGATAGGAAATGACCGCAGAATCACAATCCAAATCCTAAGGTCACAACACAGAATGGGAAAACAAGTCAATAACTCATATCCTACAATGATGTTCACAAAGGTCTTATCCAACTCTTTCCACAATTTCACCAAGTCTCGGACAAACCACAACTCGCGAAGGCCCAGCATCTGAAATCTAACAATTGGCATCCTGTGCCCCATCAATCTCATGGTCATACCGACAACTAACAGGCTAACTAGGGCCACTCTCACAAATATAATGGATAAACGAGGGCGTACCTCCACCCTTAGCAAAATCAGGCTGGGAAGTCGCATATGCGACATGGGCTTCGCAATTGCGAATCCTGCATCCCTCGCAAATGCGACTAATTGTGTCGCAAATGGAAACCTATGAGGCCTAGGTACTACTTCGCAATTGTGATCCAGGCATGGAAAATGTGACTCCTGAGACCCCCTGCTAAGATTGCAATTGCGATGCTGGTATTCACAATTGCGACATCAGAGACACCACCACACCAACAACCTGTTTCAGTTCAAAGCCATTCTGAAACATGTCCGAAACTCGCCCGAGCCCTTGGGGCTCCAAACCAAATATCCATAAAAGTCTAAAAATATCATACAAACTTTCTTGCAAGATCAAAACAAAAAATAACATCTAGAACTACGAATCAGATATCAAAACACATGAATTTCAAATGAAAACTCAAGAATCTCTAAAATTGCATCCAAGCATCCGAATCCTATCAAACCAACTCCAAATGAAACCAAATTTTACAAACACGTTCGAAATAGCAAAACAGGCCTATTCCATGTACCAAAACTAAATTCCAAACCCGATAGCCAAAAAGTAAATCTATGGTCAAACTTGGAAAAACTTCTAAACCACAAATTGCTAACTTTCGGCAAAACAAGACAAATCAAGCTAGAGACTTCNACCCTCTTTTTATAATTCGTGCTTACTTACAAAAGTACACGGAGACATTTAAAGTATTTTTAATGACAAAGTTGAAAGGTAAACAAAAACCAAACATTAAATAGGTAGAAAATATATATATATATATATATGTATCAAACTTTGCAAACATAAGGCAAAGATTTGTCTTCAAACCCTGAAACAAGACAGGGGTAAACCAACCGATTATTGATGAAAGGAACATAAGCGACGGAGTTATCATATGAATATCTAAGTTCTGCACTCTTTTTTCCTTCGTCCGGTTTTTGTCCCTATTGGGTTTTACTGGTAAGGTTTTTAATGAGGCAGAGGCAAGGATGAAAAGGATAAAATCTTCCACTTTCCGGTCACATCATAGTGAGTAACCGGAAAGTGGGGGGACTATCTGTATTGGTGAAAATTAGACTCGCCATGTGGGTCTATTAAATGGCGACACGTGTCAGCAAAGTTTGAAGAAAAGTGAAGAATGACATGTAAA
The DNA here is from genome assembly GCF_001879085.1 of Nicotiana attenuata. Taxonomy (NCBI): domain Eukaryota; kingdom Viridiplantae; phylum Streptophyta; class Magnoliopsida; order Solanales; family Solanaceae; genus Nicotiana; species Nicotiana attenuata. Next base: position 186,679 of record NW_017670629.1, read on the forward strand.
GACGATATGTGAAATACCCCCGGGACCGAACATACCGTGCCTGTTAGCCTCGGAACTGATCATCATGAAATAGCCCCGATCAGGTGCGGGAGAATATCTCATAATTACCAATGAGGAAGGAATCAATTAATCCCGGATTATATGGGATTTACCATCATTACACCATCAGTTACAAATCAATTATTAATAAATGCAATAAATGATTGTAACGGTCAGAACAAGGCAATCAATTACAAGATTGACTCAACAGGCACGGGATTGACTCAACAGGCTCGAGATTGACTCAACAGGCACGGGATTGACTCAACAGGCACGGGATTGACTCAACAGGCACGGGATTGACTCAACAGGCACGGGATTGACTCATCAGGCACGGGATTGACTCATCAGTTACGGAATTAACTCATCAGTCACGAAATTAACTCATTAGTTACGGAATTAACTCATCAGTTACGAAATTAACTCATCAGTTACGAAATTAACTCATCAGTTACGAAATTCTAGCATTTACACAGCTGTTACAAGTCTTCCAAAAGTAATGGATGAATTGAGTAATGGACACATAATTCAAGGAGAATGATTACTTAGATTTAGTCCTATAAATAGACATATTTTTACCACCATGAGGGGAATCTAATTTTCTTCTCTACAATTCTACACATTGTAAGTGATAGCATATTGCTCTCAAGTTAGCCATAGTTCGGCTCTTCAAGCTCTGTTCGGCTCATTATCCTATCAAGGATCATTCAATAAGAATTCTTTCTTCTCTGCTTTATTTTTATTATATTATCTGTCATTGAATTTATTTCCCACTTCTTTATCACGTTGTATTAACGAAATTTTATATCTTTCGGATTGAATCGGTTGCTTGTGGCCCGTCATATAAAATTATTGCTTTGACCTTGAAAACTATTTTTTGGGTTAAACAATTACTCCAACTAATCCCAATAGTGCGAGTTGCCAAAGAATGGCACACCATACTAGTACCATATAATACTTTGCTTGCCTCCCTCGGAATCGCCTGTTCATTAAAAATCCGTCGTTAATATGTTTTGGTTATTCACTCTTCCTATCCAAGTATAAATTATATGCATGGTATAAAATACATAAGGAAAGAAAAAGTACCAGGAGGAAGGAATATGAAGGAAAAAGTAGAATAAGATTAGTTTCTTAGAAGGTGTTTAGCTAAGCTTATACGTTGGTCAAATCAGCTTGTAAGTATATTTCGACTTATTTACAAGTTTAGTAACGTTAAAAGTGTTTATAAGTCAAAAATAAGCCAAAAGCCATAAGCTGGTCACCCCCAACTTATGAAGTTTTAGCTTATAAGCACTTAAATTTGACCAAGATTTTTACTATTTTATCCCTAAAATATTCCGGCTATGGGGGCCTCAAAGAGTGGTGAGGATGCTAACGTTATGTGGACGGCAACGGCGGAATGTATAAGGGAGGCGGCGAGGGAGGTGTTAGGGATCTCGAAGGGCTACTCTGGCAGGCACGGAGGCGACTGGTGGTGGAATGACGTGGTCCTAAAGTAGAAGCAACGAAAGCAGCATACCTTAAGTTAGTGGAGAGCACCGACAAGGAGCAGAGGAGAGCGAACAGAGAATGATTTAAGGAAGCTAGGAGGGAGGCAAAATTAGCGGTCACGGAGGCTAAGATTGTTGTGTTTGGTCGGCTGTATGAGGAACTGGGGCCAAAGGTGGGGGCAAGAAGTTTTTTCGGCTGGCGAGAGCGAGAGAGAGGAAGGCTCGTGACGTGGATCAAGTTAGGTGCATCAAAGACGAGGAAGGTCGTGTATTGATGGAAAAGACCCAAATTAAGCAAAGATGCCAGTCGTACTTTCATAAATTGCTGAACGAAGAGGGGGACAGAAACGTCGTGTTAGGGGGACTGGGGCACTCTGAGAGCCACCGAGACTTTAGGTACTGTAGGCGTATTAGGGTTGAGGAGGTAGTGGGAGCGATGTGTAAGATGAGTCGGGGCAAAGCGAGCGGACCAGACGAGATCCCAGAAGAATTTTGGAGGTATGTGGGTAGAGCAGGCTTGGAGTGGCTGACTGGGCTGTTTAATGTTATTTTCAGGACGAAGAGGATGCCAGATGAGTGGAGGTGGAGTACGATGATTCCGTGGTACAAGAACAAAGGTGATGTCCAGAATAGTAACAACTATAGGGGTATCAAGTTATTGAGCCATACCATGAAAGTTTGGGAGAGGGTGGTGGAAGGGAGGGTAAGGAGGCAGTGTCTATATCAGAGAACCAGTTCAGGTTTATGCATGGTCATTCTACTACGGAAGCTATCCATCTTATTAGGAGGTCGGTAATACAGAGATAGGAAGAGGAATTTGCACATGGTGTTTATTGACCTAGAGAAGGCGTATGACAAGGTCCCTAGGGACGTTCTTTGGAGATGCCTGGAGGTGAAAGGTGTACAGGTAGCTTATATTAGGGCGATAAACGATATGTATGATGGAGCTATGACTCGAGTTAGGACAGTGGGAGGTGACTTAGAGCCTTTTTGGGTGGTTATGGGGTTACACCAAGGATCTGCGCTCAGCCCGTTCTTATTAGCCCTGGCGATGGATGCATTGACACACCATATTCAAGGGGAGGTGCCTTGTTGTTGATGTTCGCTAATGATATAGTTTGATTGATGAGATGCGAGGTGGCGTTAACGAGAGACTGGAGGAATGGAGGCAGGCCCTGGAGTCTAAAGGTTTCAAGTTGAGTAGGACCAAGACGAAATATTTGGAGTGTAAATTAGCGACGTTTCGGGGGAAGTGGATGTGGAAGTGAGGCTTGACTCACAAGTCATCCCTAAGAGAGAGAGTTTCAAGTACCTAGGATCTATTATCTAGGGAGATGAGGAGATCGACGGGGATGTCACGCGCCGTATCGCGGTGGGGTGAGTGAAATGGAGGTTAGCGTCTAGAGTCCTATGTGACAAGAATGTACCACCGAAACTTAAAGGTAAGTTCTACAGAGCGGTGGTTAGACCGGCCATGTTGTATGGGGATGAGTGTTGGCCAGTCAAGATTTCACATATCCAGAAGATGGAAGTAGCAGAAAGGAGGATGTTGAGATGGATGTGCAGGGACACTCGGACGGATAAGATTAGGAATGAGGTTATTCGGGAGAGGGTGCACGTGGCTCCCGTGGATGAGTGAAGCGAGGCTTAGGTGGTTCGGGCACGTGCGAAGGAGGAGTCCAGATGCTCCAGTTAGGAGGTATGAGCGTTTGGTTCTGGCAGTTACGAGAAGAGGTAGAGGGCGGCCTAAGAAGTACTGGGGCGAGGTGATCAGGCAGCTGCGCATCTTCAATTTCCGAGGACATGTCCTTTGATATATAGGAAGGTGTGGAGGTCGAGCATTAGGGTTGTAGGTTAGAGGGTAGTCGAGCGTTTCTCCTCGCTGCACCGGCTAGTCTGATAGTGTTTTCTCTAGGACTGTTAGCGATTTTTGTTGTGTTTTAAAAATTTTTATTTTTTGTTTTTTTGTTGTTGATGTCTTTCACATTTTGGCCTTTCCATTTAATTATTTATTTTATTTTACGATGCTGATACTATTTGTCTGGTTTCTGTTGTGGTTACGGATCTATTATCTCTGAGCCGAAGGTCTCCCGGAAACAGCCTCTATCTCTTCGGGGTTGTATCCCTAAAATATTCCTTTTTAAAACAAAAATTATATATCGTTATTCACTGCCTCATATTTCTTCAAACCTAAACCCTCAACCTCTTCAAGTCTGCAATTCTCGTTGACAATATTTGAGGTAAGCAAATTCTCTTTCCTTTGCATATTTTGTATTTATGTGATTGTGCATTAATCTTTGAACCGTAAGTATTAAACGGGAACATATCAAAATTTTGGTGTATTGCTTTTTAAGTGTTGTATTAATATCAATGGATATTGGTGATGAAGACAAGATATAAATAATTATTATACACCTTATGATTATATGCTTATCATAAAATAAATTATATTTATCATAAAATTATCTTATCTAATCACGTTTGTTTTTAAAATACAATGACAGATAGATTATTATGTATTTGAATCGATCTAAAATCTAAAATCTTGTAGTAATTACGTCCTTAAACAGTTTTAAGGTTATTTAAGTCATTTTAACAGAAAAAGGGCTTATCAGCATTTTTTTTTCAAACACTGCAGCAACTTATGCAACCGAACACGTAACTGCTTATTTATTAAATCAGTTTCAGCATTTAAAAATATTGTTCGACACCTAATACTTATCAACTATTTTAAATCAGCTAATCCAAACGGACTTTTAAAGTTGAATTCGAGAAGTATTAAACAAGAAAATGATACGTACCTGAAAATCCTTATTAATTATCATTCCAACGGTGCAAAAAGCAGTAGCGGGAATAGCAATAATCATCTGAATCTCCAACTCAGTAGTATAAGTAATCGCTTGTTTTGCCTTCATATAAATCAACTCAATAAGCGGCAACATCAACCCAAAACAAACCGCACCTAAAAGCGTCATTACAAACCCCAACACATAATCCACATCTGACTCACCCGCCGGCTGGTCGCCGTTCGGTCGGAGAGCCAGAGATGCAGCTCCGGCGATTAACAAAACAACAGCAAAGGTTGAATACGCCGTCAATTTCTGCTTAACTATAAGTACAGAAAAGAGTGTAGGAACGCAAGTTGGGTCGCGAAAATAAGAGTCGAAGTTGAAACGGGTAGTTTTGCGGGGCCCCAAGAGATTAAATAACCATCAAGACCGGCGATGATTCTGACGCCGGCAGCTCTGACGAGTTCTTGACGAGATATAAAGAAAATTTTAGCGTCCGGTCCCTCAAGTTTTCGGCGTTATGAAAATAGGAAATGGCTAGCGGAATGAGAATAATGGGACAGGCAACAGTTTGCAACCAACTAGAAAGCCAAAGTCTTTGACCGCCATTGATGTAGTAGATCACGAAGGATCAAAGGGCCACCGCAGTTGCCAATTGCAAACATAACTATGTTCAAAATTAGAAGGACTAGTTTCTTCATTTTTGCTGATGTACTGAGTTTCTTTATGGTTGACTATATGTAACATGCTACATAACAAAATACATGATATTAGTCATTAGAGCAGTAATTAAGCCTTATGCCTTTAATTAATGTTGGCACGTGAACATATTGTTTGATATTTTATGTACTCTGGTTAGGTTGTTACCATTTTCTATAATACATGCCTTGTATATAATAAAACTTTGGTAAGCGCTTGGCAGTTGACCAAAACAAATTAAAAGTTGTTCGCATTAATGCCTTCCATGTCCCAAAGATTATGGCGCCCTCTAAGGCCAAATTGTATCGTTAACATGTACTCACTCCGTTCATTTTTAGTTGTCCACTTTTAATTTTGCACTCCCTTTAAGAAATAAATGAAGTATGTATGTCTTTATATATATGTATTTATTTATTTTTTAAATTTTACCTATAATAATAATAGTGTCACGACCCAATTCCCAAACCTGGTCGTGATGGCGCCTCTCGTGAAGACAAGGCCAGCCAGACCAATACAGAACACCTCTTTTAAGCAGTAAATCACCATTAAGCAATAATGAAGCATGATTTAATAACAATAATTTGCGGAATCATAGATAATAACAGTAGAACCATCCCGACACAGCCCAAACCGAGGTGTCACAAGTCACGAGCATCTATAAGAATGTAATTACATTTACAAGTCTAGAAGTACACTGAACAGGAATAATGAATAACATAGAAAAAAAATGGTGTTGCGAACGCTGGCAGTCACCTCGCTGAACTACTATAGCTCTGCCTCCACACAGCCAATACCCGCTACCGGGTGAATAAATACCTGCAACTACACACGAGGTGCAGGGAGTAAAGTGAGTACTCCAACTCAGTGAATAATAAAGGAAAATAACAACTGAGCAGTAAGAAATCACGTAAAGCAACCAACATGCTGTATAGAAGTAGGGTATAATCCTTTGAGAAAACAGTGAAGCTATGAAATCTTTAGAAATATATTGGCTCAGTTTAAATATCTTTTGAAAATGATCTTTTCAACAGTTACGAAACGATTTCAAAACAGTTAGTGCTGATAAGCACAGAAAAATCCGCCCCTCGGGCACAAATACCGTAGTATAACAGGTAAAAAGGCAAGTAAATATGCAAGATGAACACATAAAAGTTCGCCCCTCGGGCAATATCTCAAAACAGTACCAGCCCCTCGGGCTCACTCTCAGAAACACTCTCGGCCCCTCGGACTCTCTCTCTCAGATCACTCTTAGAACAGTATCATATAGTAACCGCTGCGGCGTGCAGCCCGATACACATCTCGCTGCGGCGTACAACCCGATCCATATATCGTCGACGGCGCTCACTGGGGGTGTGCAGACTCCGGGAGGGGCCCCTTACGGCCCAAGCGCAATATCAAGCCACCTCGTGGCATATAACATAAGGCCTGAAAGCCTTCTCACATCACTCATAAGCCCTGAAAGCCTCCTCACATCACACTCGAGGCCTGAAAGCCTCCTCACATCACACTCGAGGCCTGAAAGCCTCCTCACATCACACGCGAGGCCTGAAAGCCTCCTCACATCACACTCGAGGCCTGAAAGCCTCCTCACATATGGCCCTCGACCTCACTCAGTCCAAAAAACATCATAAGCCCCTCAGGCATCAATAAAATAGTAGTGCTCAGCTCAAACAACAGTGGAAATATCATTTAAGTCTCAAAGTTCAATTAAAGCGGCTGAGTTTGTAAAACAGTATAATCAACAGGACTGAGTTCAAGTAGTATATCAAAATAGTGAGGAAACAGTGATAAAAATCCCCGAAGGGTTCAGATAATTGGCACGAAGCCCAAATATGGCGATCAGCCCTAATCATGATAATAACAAATAAGTTTCAGTCAAATACGCGGTAAAATCATCAATCAGGACGGACCAAGTCACAATCCCTCAACGGTGCTCTACCCCACGCTCGCTATCCGGCGTGCAAGTCACCTCAATATAGCACTACGGTGTGCAATCCGGGGTTTCAAACCCTCAGGATATCATTTACAATCATTACTCACCTCGAACCGGCGAAATCTCTAGCTCGCGACGCCTTCGCCCCTCAAATCGGCCTCCACGCTCGTCGAATCTATCCAAAACCAGAACAAATACGTCACAATATGCCAATGGAACAATACCCAATCGAAAACAATCATTAAAAATCTCGAAATTAGCAAAACCCGAGCCCCGGGCCCACTTCTCGAAACTCGAAATTTTTCACATCAATAGGTTCCTCATCTCCTCACGAGTTCATACATACCAAAAGTACTCAAATCCGACCTCAAATGGTCCCTCAAATCCGCAAATCAAATTTCAAAATCTCAAGCCCTAGTTTCTTCCATTTTTGCTTAAGTTCCATGAATTTCTAGGTTGATTCTACAATTAAATCATGTTTTTAGGTCATAGAACTCACCTCCAATCAATCCTAGTCGAAACCCTCTTCAATTCCCGTCCAAAAGCTCTCAAAGATGCTCAAAAATGGTGGAAAAATAACTTAGCTCGCGGAACAAAATGGAATTTAAAACCCTTCTGCCCAGCACATTACTGCATCTACGGTGCACTTTCCGCTTCTGCGGAGTTTCATTAAATGCCCAGGACCGCTTCTGCAGTCAATATCCGCATCTGTAGACTCCGCTCCTGCGGAAAACCATCCGCTTCTGCAAAAATTCCCATATGCCAAAATCCGCATCTGCGACCTCCTTCCCGCATCTGCGAGATCGCATCTGCGGTCCCAATTCCGCAGATGCGGAAATACCAGAACCAGCAATCTCAGCAATAACACAAGTCCAATATTCATCCCGATAGCCATCCGAAATCACCCCGAGGCCCCCGGGACCTCAACCAAAAGTACCAACACATCCTAAAACATCATCCAAACTTGTTCCAATCATCAAAACACCTCAAACAACATCAATTTACTCAAAACTCGTCGAATTCAAGCCTAAGTTTCCAAAATCCTTCCGAATACACTTTCGATCAAAAACCCAACCAAACGACGTCCGAATGACCTGAAATTTTGCACACACATCACAAATGACATAACGAAGCTACAGCAACTTCGAAATTCCATTCCGACTCTCGGATCAAAATCTCACCTATCAACCGGAATTCGCCAAATACTAACTTCGCCAATTCAAGCCTAATTCTACACCAGACTTCTAAAACCAATTCCGATCACGCTCGTAAGTCACAAATCGCCCAACGAAGCTAACCAAATCATAAAAACTCCGATCCAAGCTCATATACAATAAGTCAACTCTTGGTCAAACCTTTCAAATTCAAAGCTTTCAACTGAAACTGTTCTTTCAAATTCATTCCAAATTCCCCTGAAAACCAAAACGAACGATCTAAATTAGTCATAATACATAACACGGGGCAAGTCATGCCCGAGAACTGGCGATCAAAGTGCAAAAGCTCAAAACGACCGGTCGGGTCGTTACATCCTCCCCCACTTAAACACACGTTCGTCCTCGAACGTACCCGGAGTTGTTCCAAAGCCAACCACTCGCTGAATAACCTTACCATGCATATACCCGGGGTTGATCCCACGTCACTATCTCATATAGGTTCGATAACACATTTTAACTAAAATCACACAATCCAGCCTAGCCCATAAATCATAGAACCACATTGCACTTTCCGAAATCATATACTAGATCAGAACTTCACATCTATATTCAGAATAAGCCCGAACCAGTTGTAATAACCCATACCTGTAACCTCAGGTGCAATCATATGATATACCACATAACTCAAACACTCGAAACGGTAACTTCTATTCACAGCAGCTGCAACGCGCGATCCCATCCAAATACTGCTCCACCTGAAACACCTCAAGTCACTATGCTCGAAATCGACAACCATGCTCAATTGATGTCTGGAACCAAAGCAAATCATTACACCCACGGTGAGACAGAAAACATATACCACGCAACCCGATAGGTCATAACCGATACTCCATTCACCGAGCAGCACCCAATTACTCTTCCCGCTCGACTTCCATTATGAATTCCCAATAGAACCGCACCACATGTGCCCATAACCAACAAATCGTAGCGTCTCACAACACAGATAAGCAACTCATAGATCTCCCCAGATCACTAACAAGCTCAATAACGATCGAATCAACCTATCCCTCAACAATACAATTCGGGGCCAACCAAGCCGACTCAAGCTTGAACACGCTTCCATATTGACCTGCCAACGAACTCATCATCAAGGAAGCCCGAAACTGCTCCTTCCACTACTACAGCTCCTACCGGAGCCATACGATACGGTGCCCGGCATCAAATCAATAACGAAATCCACAACCTCGCCCGGCGACATGCCCGGCCACAAGAAACGCATCCGAAAAGTGCCTCAACACCGGAACTGAATCAATGGTAGAAACCTCTGCACTGACATCCATCACGAAGGCCCAATCAAGAAAGGCAATTCTTCCCAGCCATCCGCTGGGTCTTTGAAATATAAACCACCCTGCTAGAACATAATCCGACGCACCTCGCCACCCAGCCCGTGGCGTTTCCGCCATAGCCCATAGCGCAATAGTCCAGAATAACCCAACACTGAGACAACCAGTCTACACCCCGATATTATACCCAAAATCTAACATACCAAGCAAAGAAAGATCCACTCGGCCTCTAAATCTCGGCAGTTGCTAAACAATGCCGATACGCACGATCTACAACCACATCATAGCCTGTATATGAGAACTTCCGTCTCCACATATCCATTCCCAATACAACCAAGCAACTTCCTGCTCTATACACCGAGCATTCTTTACCAACAACAACTCTAGACATTCCGTAAATCCTCATACCCCATGAAGCATAATATAATCCTTGTCAAAATTTTCCTTTACACTAGCCATAGCTAATTCACTCGCAAGCCCCAAACTGGAACCAACATAGCACCTAACCGTGCAATCAACTGCTCACAGCAGACTCCCCCACTTGGCTCGAAGCCATAAATCAAGATACGCTCAATAACTCATAACACTTTTACTCTATTGATGCCACAATACCATAGTGAGATTAAACTCAAATCAGTTATAAGTTGTGAAAATACAGATCATCCCGTACTGTAACTCTTCTGCAATTCTCGCATTCATTCCCGCAACAGTTAAGCCCACTCTCTTAAGCGACCCGTTAATTCCAAATTTCAACACATACTTTTCACTTACACATGAGATCTTCCAACATACACATAAGGATCACATCACTTCAGAACACTCCGCAGGAGATAGCCCACCTGCTTCGCCTCAATATAACATTTCCGTATACCTCCTACCGTCATACACATTACACAGCCACTTAGTCTCCCTGAGCCTGAACTCATACCGCAACATGAAATTTACTTCACTCCTAACTAGGAGACACGAAAGATTCTTCACGCGCCCATAACTCGGAGCTACACATCCAATCGCAATGGAAATCATACACTTAATAGTTCATCTATCATCCAGCAGACCTTCCTCGTCACTTCCAAGTCACATAGATACATCTCGCAGTACTAATACACTCTTTACATAGCTACCCAGCCGTCACTTCCACTAATAAGGACAATACTGAACATATAAGTTCAAAACACTTATTCACACAATCAGCACATCGGTGCTCAAGCCATAGGCAAAGATCCGGCCTCAAGTCCTCCAGACTGGCCCAACATCAAACTCACAGAGATCATATCTCGCCCCTTGATCGGGGAATCACAAGCCATCAAGGCACATCTGATACTGAGCGCTCACACGCGTATACGAACGCGTGGAAGGAATTTCAAAAGTTCCTTTTCAAGCTAAATCAAAGACGCACGATAAGAATTCAAGAATGTGAAGTTTTCCTAAAGGTTCTGCAGCCTCTCGAGGATAAATACAGACGTCTCCGTACCGATCCGCGAGACTCTACTAAACCTGCTCATGACCCGTGAGACCTAGTAACCTAGGCTCTAATACCAACTTGTCACGACCCAATTCCCAAACCTGGTCGTGATGGCGCCTCTCGTGAAGACAAGGCCAGCCATACCAATACAGAACACCTCTTTTAAGTAGTAAATCACCATTAAGCAATTATGAAACATGATTTAATAACAATAATTTGCGGAATCATAGATAATAACAGTAGAACCATCCCGACACAGCCCAAACCGAGGTGTCACAAGTCACGAGCATCTATAAGAATGTAATTGCATTTACAAGTCTAGAAGTACACTGAACAGGAATAATGAATAACATAGAAAAAAAATGGTGTTGCGAACGCTGGCAGTCACCTCGCTGAACTACTATAGCTCTGCCTCCACACAGCCAATACCCGCTACCGGGTGAATAAATACCTGCAACTACACACGAGATGCAGGGAGTAAAGTGAGTACTCCAACTCAGTGAGTAATAAAGGTAAATAACAACTAAGCAGTAAGAAATCACGTAAAGCAATCAACATGCTGTATAGAAGCAGGGTACAATCATTTGAGAAAACAGTGAAGCTGTGAAATCTTTAGAAATATATTGGCTCAGTTTAAATATCTTTTGAAAATGATCTTTTCAACAGTTACGAAACGATTTCAAAACAGTTAGTGCTGATAACCACAGAAAAATCCGCCCCTCGGGCACAAACACCGCAGTATAACTGGTAAAAAGGCAAGTAAATATGCAAGATGAGCACATAAAAGTTTGCCCCTCGGGCAATATCTCAAAACAGTACCAGCCCCTCGGGCTCACTCTCAGAAACACTCTCAGCCCCTCTGGCTCTCTCTCTCAGATCACTCTCAGAACAGTATCATATAGTAACCGCTGCGGCGTGCAGCCCGATCCACATCTCGCTGCGGCGTGCAGCCCGATCCATATATCATCGACGGCGCTCACTAGAGTGTGCAGACTCCGGGAGGGGCCCCTTACGGCCCAAGCGCAATATCAAGCCACCTCGTGGCATATAACATAACGCCTGAAAGCCTTCTCACATCACTCATAAGGCCTGAAAGCCTCCTCACATCACACTCGAGGCCTGAAAGCCTCCTCACATCACACTCGAGGCCTGAAAGCCTCCTGACATCACACGCGAGGCCTGAAAGCCACCTCACATCACACGCGAGGCCTGAAAGCCTCCTCACATCACACTCGAGGCCTGAAAGCCTCCTCACATATGGCCCTCGGCCTCACTCAGTCCAGAAAACATCATAAGCCCCTCAGGCATCAATAAAATAGTAGTGCTCAACCCAAACAACAGTGGAAATATCATTTAAGTCTCAAAGTTCAATTAAAGCTGCTGAGTTTGTAAAACAGTATAACCAACAGGACTGAGTTCAAGTAGTATATCAAAATAGTGAGAAAACAGTGATAAAAATCCCCGAAGGGTTCAGATAATTGGCACGAAGCCCAAATATGGCGATCAACCCAAATCATGATAATTGTTGACATGTGATTTTTGACCCTCCCCGAAATTTTACCCATTTTAGCATGTAAATATTTAATTTAGGCCTAATATAGCTATTTCAACTAATTTTTACTTTTTTACTTTATTTTATTACAAGAAAAATGAAAATTACAAAATATAAAAAAAATAGTTTATTTTAACGGTCAATTTTATTTTAATAGTTATTTTACTCAAATAGGATTAATTAATAAATGGTGTAGTATTTTTGGCCTTGTGATAGAAGAAAGAGTATTAAATTTGGGACTAATTTTGGTTTGGTGTTAATTGAAAATGCCCAATTTGTGATAGCCCAAAAATTGAGCCCATTCCCATTCTCCCATTTGACCTAACCTAATTCCTACCCTATAAATTAACACCCTATACACCCCTAAATAGGATCAGCGGCTACATCAGAAAAAACCCCACCCCCATCGTTTTGATCCCCTGCTTCAGAGAAGAAACCAAAGTTCATGGCCTCTTCTTAATCAAAAAATGACCAAGGAGCAAATGATCAACCGCTGGAACCAAACGACAACACCCAAAAATCAGGCCCCATAACCATTACACCATCTTCTTCACAAAATCGGAACACCAAAACTTTAGGACCTTTAGAAACCATAATCCCCCAGCCCGTTCTTCTTCGTTAAAAACAAGCAGCAACGGTTGCTTATGGAGCTGACAACAAACGACCTCATCCCTTGAAACCAGCTAACCCCTCTTCATCTTCTCCTTCAGCTTACATCACTCCAAAACCAGTCACAAACATGGTCATTATCGAGGTCGCCGGTGAGGTTGCCGTTTGACGATTCCGTTTCCGGTCAGAGGTGGCTGGTCATATTTCTGGAATAAAAGCGTTTGAGGTTTGTTCATCTCTTCAATTTGGTCCTTGGTTTGTGCTCGATTTTATAGCTGTCCTTGTGGAGCCGAGTTTTGTATCTGTCGATTCGATATTGAGAATGAATTTCGGTTGAACAGGTCCCTTTTCCACTCTTGTGTTCTTAATTTAATTACACTTGGAGCAAATCGATTATTGTTTGGACTGCGTCGTTAGCAATTTCTGAAAGTTTGTTTTAACTCTATCTATCTGCAAAGCATAGTAGGTTCCAACTTGGGATTAAGGAGAAGGGTTCTCAGCATAAAAACAAATATGACCTTGATGATTCCTTTGAAATTTTTAATTTATTAAGAGAGCAGAATGGATAGAGAATTTATATAATCGATCCTAATTAGCTTGTGATTGAGCAAGACTCGATCCGTGCTTGATAATAGTTTCTGTTTCTTAACCTCTTTTTTTTTTTATTAGAATGGTATCACTTGCATTTTTTATTATTTGGAGTAAATGGACAGTGGTTCAGACACGTGAGTTTCTATAAGAATTGAGGCATTCTTTAATTATTGGTTCCGTTAGTTAATTTTAACAGTATGCATAAATGTTTGGAGCAGTTTTNGAACTTAAGTCTGTCAAAGGCCTGGAAAAGGAAACCCAATAAGAAAGGCAAGGCGCGAAATTTAAAGGGCATATGTCGAAACTCACCACGAAGTGAAGCCGCTGGGCTTCCTCGAAGGCCGAACGTGCATCCATTAACCTAGCTCCCTTGGCTCTAAAAGAATTGACTCCGGGTCGTGACACGGTCGCTCGGAATGGCCGACCCCGAGACTCTAGTATCCCCCGAAGCACTATCAGCAGAATAAAAAGGCAATGGTAACGGAGAAACCACCTTTTCAGAATCGGGGACCACGGGCACGGCAGGCTCGGATGATGCTTCCGTCCTGGAACCCGGGTCCAGCCTCGCCCTTCTTTGAGCGCCATCACCCTGTAAAGGTCATCTCCTGCTTATTGTTGTCGTTCTTTAGCCAGGAGGCTAGCGACCCTTCCCTCTCCTCAAGGGAGCCGCGGCCTCACCTCGGAAGGCTCTACGATTCCTACAACAACAAGATTAACATACAGAAAGGGAAATTGCCTCTCCAAAATGAAGGAAGGGAAAGGAAAAAAATAGCAACAACAATCACCATAACGTTTTGCTTCCTATTTGCCCCGGGTACACAGCTCGCCACCTGCGCTCGTCATAANNTTAAACCCAACGATCCTTTACTTTGTACTAACTCCCACTTTCTTACATAGGTACCGTTCGTAAANAAGTGCAAGCACAGATGTGAGAATGAAACCATAGGGAATGGCATGAGTTTTGGTGCCATTGATAACTCTATCAGTAGGTCCGCGAGGGTTTCCTGTTCAGATGGAACAGGTTCATCTACATTTTTCCAAGTTGAACCAACCCCTCAGCAGCTTTGCCCAGACCCCACTTACCCCCCTGTTTTGCTCACACTCTCTTCTATTTCAGTAAATTCCTACTTCCCCCAAACAACCCATTATTATTATCTTCATACTTGTTCATCATTTATTGCTTATCATTGGCACTAAAGAGCCTTTATTAATTTCGACATAACTGTTAGCCCTACCCCGATAGCCCCCGATAGCTCGTTACCGAGCTACTGGATCGACCTCAAAGCCCCATATCGACAAGCTCGAGGCCTCGATTGTCAGCCTCTCGGTTTGATTATCATCTCATTTTTAGCTCGTACTTCGTCTCTAAACTTCATATACGTTGCATCATCTGCTTAACAACTAGTATAAAAATAGATCACATATTTTTAGAGTCCCATCAACAAATTTAATTGTTATTACCATTTTCATAATAAACAATTTATTTATCTGAAGTTTATTTTTCTTGCTTTACTTAGATACAAAGTTATTAATAATTTTTTTTATAATCAATAATTCCTAATAAGTCTTTCTTATTGATAATTAAACTGTTATCTTCTAATTGTAGTATTTTTCTTCATACATTTAATTCAAAAAATAAATCTAAACAATCATTATCAAATTGATTATTATGCTTAAGGAACATTCAAGATTAAAACAATATTTTTTCAAATTTTCATCATTTAGTGATCTAAATTTTAACCCCTAAATAATAAATAAAAAATACTTTCATATGTTTCGAATTGTTCAATTCTATTTTTGAAGTGAAAAAATAGTCTTGTCTACTATGTATAAAAGTAATCAACTCCAAAGGACTCTTCGAAATTTTTTGAGATTTTATTATCAACATTCTCATCAAATTTTTACTTCCTATATATCACACGTTTCTTAAAAAATTCGGGTTCAATATTTATTTCAAGTGCAATTTTCTTGGCAGAAATCATAGCAGTTGCAAATCCTTCTTCTCTATATTTATTAAAGAAAGAAATCAAACTTTTTCACTTCATAGAACCTTAAACATATACATAACCTATTAAGTTTAATAAAAAAACGGGGCCTCCACAAATGTGAGGCCTAAAGTAGTTGCTGTACTTGCTTTATGAAAGGGCCGCCTCTGCTAATTGTACAAAGGTATATTTAGCCCTTTTCCGTTGTCCCAAATAGCTAGGCTGGCTTTGCTTTTCTGGTGTCAATTTGATCAGTTTCACAATAAACTGGTTTGAAGAATTTATTATTGAAAATAAATCTTAATGTTTAAGAGTTGAATAAAAATACCAAAATCGAAAAAGTACGGAGAAAATTGTATTTTAAAATGTTAGTTAAGCATAATTTTATTTGGGTTTCAGAGGGAGAGACAAACGATATTATTTTGGACAAGGGAATATTGACAAGAGTAATACAAAGGGTTGTCTTAGAATTTTAGTAATTGCACATGCATCAACCATCTTAAGATGGATAAGAGACATCCAAACGTAACCTTGAGTGTAAAAGAATATCTCCTTGCTTAGATATGACAAAAAGGAAGCCTGCTTACCTGAAATAAACACAGTAACAAAGAGGAAAAACAATACTCCTACAATAAAGATATTTTAAGAGTCCTCTTTTAAGGTAGAATTGGATTTTTTTTTAATTTTTTATTTTGTAAAAATTTATACATAATATATGGCATGAGAAAAGTTTAAATAGAGTAATGTGGTCGGTGAAAATTCATATAGCCAACCCCAACTCATTTTGGATTACGATATAATTGTTATTTTTAATTTTAAAAAATTATACAAGTGCAATATACATACTAAATGCAATTATGGATTAACTAGACGCATGTCATTAGAAATAAAATTGGTTATTTCGTTAAAAACCTGCGTTTGGAATAAGGTTTTTGCAACCTCAGAGTTCCATGGAAATATCAAATAAAAACGGAAATATATCTAAAATAGAGAAACATCTATACTATATTAAAAGCACGAAGGCCCTTAGTGAAATGTCGTTCGCCTTTTTTACCCCTTAAAAATAGATTTTACGCTAGACGAAATTGTCATTTAAATTATTTTCCTAATATTTAGGGGGTTGAAATTAGCTAAACTTTTAATTATTAAATCTTACCTTATTTGAACTGTGTAAAAAATCTTAGCATTAAATTTAACTGAACTTTCTCAACATATGTTCTCCTTAACATGTTCGATAATATTTTACTTTTCCTAAAAATGTTCTTCTTTTTTGCTTTTGCTTTTTCTATCCTTAATAACTAAAATAATCCATTAAATAATTTTATATTCGATAAATTTGTTAACAACCATTTTTCAAACAATTTCCATTTGACCAATTGAATCCAGGCATCAACACGAATTCTATCTCCTCATACAGAAAAAGCACTAACTCATCAACATAAATAATTGGAGGCATTGTCATCTAGGACAGAATTATGAGAGGAATTCTAATCAATCTATTTCGAGAATAAGGTGAAAAAAACTAATTAAAGAGACAAAATATGAAATTTATCCATTATTTATTATTATTACTATTATAAAAGTGAGAAAACTTAAAATAATCAGTTGATAGATNATTCGTTACCTTTACCTTCCAGATACCGATACATAGGATCCCATAATTAACATAAAAATACCATAAGTCTTGACCCTTTTTTTTCCAATGAAAACACAGTCTCTAACCACATACACAATCCTTGAGATACCCGATTGTTTCCTGCAGAATCTTGAACACATTAGAACCATTCTCGAAAGTCATTCACTCTTATTCAAACCACAAATTACCTGACCTAACGAACCGAACCACCCGTGCCTCATTGGCACTCCCATACCGCAAAAAATGAAATCCTCATCACAAGACAGCCCAGCAACTTCCTGCTCTATGCGCCGAGCATTCTTCACCAATAACACTCTAGACATTCGCGATTCTCATACCCTATGAAGCATAGTATAACCTTTGTCGAAATTTTCCTTGACACTAGCCATAGCTAACTCACTCGCACGCCCCAAACTGGAACCAACATAGCACCTAATCGTGCAGTCGACTGCTCATAGCAGACTCCCCCACTTGGCTCGAAGCCATAGATCAAGATACACTCAATATCTCATAACACTTATACTTTATTGATGCCACAATACCATAGTGAGATTATACTCAAATCATTCATAAGTTGTGAAAACACAGGTCATCCAGTACTGTAAATCTTCTGCAAATCTCGCATTCATCCCCGCAACAGTTAAGCTCACTCTCTTAAGAAATCTGAAATCTCAAATTTCAACCCGTACCCTTCCATTACACATGAGATCTTCTAACATACACATAAGGATCACACCACTTCGAAACACTCCGCAGGGAATAACCCACCTGCTTCGCCTCAATATAACATTTCCGTATACCTTCCACCGTCATACACATTACACAGCCACTTAGTCTTCCTGAGTTTGAACTCATACCGCAACATGACATTTACTTCACTCCCATCTAGGAGACACGAAAAGATTCTTCACGCGCCCATAACTCGGAGCTACACATCCAATCACAATGGAATCATACACTTAATAGTTCATTTATCATCCCACAGGCCTTCCTCGTCACTTCCAAGTTACATAGATACATCCCGCAGTACTAACATACTCATCACATAGCTATTCAACCATCACTTCCACTAATAGGGACACTGCCGAACATATAAGTTCAAAACACTTACTCACACAATCAGCACCTCAGTGCTCAAGCCATAGGCAAAGATCCGGCCCCAAGTCCTCCAGACTGGCCCAACATCAAACTCATAGAGATCACATCTCGCCCCTTGATCGGGGAATCACAAGCCATCAAGGCACATCTGATACTGAGCGCTCATGCGCGCATACAAACGCGTGGAAGGAATTTCAAGAGTTTCTTTTCAAGCTGAATCAAGGACGCACGATAAGAATTCAAGAATGTGAAGTTTCCTAAAGGTTCTGCAGCCTCTCGAGGATAAATACAAACGTCTCCGTACCGATCCGCGAGACTCTACTAAACCTGCTCATGACTCGTGAGACCTAGTAACCTAGGCTCTGATACCAACTTGTCATGACCCAAACCCCGCACTGGTCGTGATGGCGCCTCTCATGAAGACGAGGCCAGCCAACTAACCCACTCGTCTTTTTCAAAAATAGTTAAACATAAATAAACAGCGTAAATATGACTTAATAGTATTAATCAGCGGAAGCCAACCCAACACAGCCCTAACCGGGGTGTCACAAGTCACGAGCATCTATCAGAATGTAAATCCACTACAGGGTCTAAAATGTACAAAACCGGAATAATGAACAAAAGAGAGAGACATGGTGCTGCGAACGCTGACAGTCACCTCCTTAACTCATATAACTTTGCCTCTGATCGGCCCAAAACCCGCTACCGGATAAATAGATACCTGCATCTGCACGCGAGGTGCAGGGAGTAAAGTGAGTACTCCAACTCAGTGAGTAATAAAGGTAAATAACAACTGAGCAGTAAGAAATCACGTAAGGCGACCAACATGTTGTATAGAAGCAAGGTACAATCCTTTGAGAAAAACAGTGAAGCTGTGAAATCTTTGGAAATCTCTTGGCTCAGTTTGAATCTCTTTTTAAAATGATCTTTCCAACAGTTACGAAATGATTTCAAAACAGTTAGTGCCGATAAGCACAGAAAAACCGCCCCTCGGGCAAAAATATCACAGTATAACAGGTAAAAAGGCAAGTAAATATGCAAGATTAGCACATAAAAGTTCGCCCCTCGGGAAATATCTCAAAACAGTACCAGCCCCTTGGGCTCACTCTCAGAAACACTCTCAGCCCCTCGGGCTCTCTCTCTCAGATCACTCTCAGAACAGTATCATATAGTAACCGCTGCGGCGTGCAGCCCGATCCACAACTCGCTGCGGCGTGCAGCCCGATCCATATATCGTCGACGGCGCTCACTGGGGGTGTGCAGACTCCGGGAGGGGCCCCTTACGGCCCAAGCGCAATATCAAGCCACCTCGTGGCATATAAAATAAGGCCTGAAAGCCTTCTCACGTCACACACGAGGCCTGAAAGCCTCCTCACATCACTCACAAGGCCTGAAAGCCTCCTCACATCACTCATAAAGCCTGAAAGCCTCCTATGTCACTCTAGACACCTCGTGGCACATAAAGTATCTTAGGCCCTCGGCCCCATATCACTCAGCATATCCTCACATATGGCCCTCGGCCTCACTCAGTCCAAAAATCATCACAAGCCCCTCGGGCATTTGTAAAACAGTAGTTCTCAGCCCAAAATATCATTTAGAAATATCATTTAAGTTTCAAATCTGAGTAAAATTGGCTGAGTTTGTAAAACTGTAAATATCAACAGGACTGAGTTCAAATAATACGTCAAAACAGTGAGGAAACAGTGATAAAATCCCCGAAATGGTTCAAAATAAATTGGCACGAAAGCCCAAAATAATGGCAAAT
>NW_017670629.1:208178-228142 GCF_001879085.1 Nicotiana attenuata
GGGAGGGGGGTATAGGAATCAAATGGGGGCAGAGGCCGGCGATTGGGTATAGAGAGAAAGAGGTTTGAGGAGAGAGTGGCAATGGCGAAACGTTTTGTGCGTGGGGGAGTGAGTATTATACTGCCTCCTCCGTCCAAAAATATACACTCCTTAGCAGTAATAATAATCTATATCTATATTAAAAGCACGAAAGCCCTTAGTAAAATGTCGTTCGTCTTTTTTTACCCCTTAAAAATAGATTTTACGCTAGACGAAATTGTCATTTAAATTATTTTCCTAATATTTAGGGGTTGAAATTAGCTAAACTTTTAATTATTAAATCTTACCTTATTTGAACTGTGTAAAAAATCTTAGCATTAAATTTAACTGAACTTTCTCAACATATGTTCTCCTTAACATGTTCGATAATATTTTACTTTTCCTAAAAATGTTCTCCTTTTTTGCTTTTGTTTTTTCTATCCTTAATAACTAAAATAATCCATTAAATAATTTTATATTCGATAAATTTGTTAACAACCATTTTTCAAACAATTTCCATTTGACCAATTGAATCCAGGCATCAACACGAATTCTATCTCCTCATACAGAAAAAGCACTAACTCATCAACATAAATAATTGGAAGCATTGTCATCTAGGACAGAATTATGACAGGAATTCTAATCAATCTATTTCGAGAATATGGTGAAAAAAACTAATTAAAGAGACAAAATATGAAATGTATCCATTATTTATTATTATTACTATTATAAAAGTGAGAAAACTTAAAATAATCAGTTGATAGATCCAAATGTCCACGAAAATTTGAACGGTCATTTTATTCTTCAATAAAACATTATTCCTGAAATATTTTTGTATTAAAAAATAATTTTACAATATAATAAGTACTACTATTAAATATAATTATTGTTTTTTGCATAATATCTGAAAACTACAGGCAATAATTAAATAAATAACTAAAAAATATTTAAAAATATAAGAAAAGAGAGATAGATAGAGAAAGGTGGTTGGCAGGAGTCAACATCACTAATCATTCTGTAAATACAAAAAATTAAAAAATGAAATGTAAGACTAACTTGTTTTACCTTTTGAAAGTAGAGTTCTTATTTGATAAAATTATAATAGTTGTTAAATATTTAAAACTAAGAATGAGATAATATTAAAAAATTGCATGAGAAAATTATTAGCTGTTTTCATGAAAGTTGGGGGCAAATATAACTCTTTGAATTAACTAATTAGTAAAAAATTTATTTATAAAATTCATCATACAAGTAAATTTATTTTTCAAGTTGAAATTAATTATTCAATTTTTTTTAATAATAACATCACTAGCAGTGAAAGTTATTGACTTGGTATAGTATTAAGAGTGAAATTACCAAAAATAAAACTTGAAGCAATAAGGATGAAATAGCAAACAATAAAATAAATTCTAAATTAAATGAATTGTCATTAATTAAACTTTTCCCCAACAAATTACATCTTCCTATATTTTTTTAGTATATTAAGTTACTATTATAAAATATTCACTCAACATTAGTCATTTTTCGAATTTATGTCATACTAAGAAATATTTTTCTACGAGGATCAACCTCTTCATTTTTAAATCTCTAAAAGAGTTTTATCAACAAAAAAAAATCTCTAAAAGACCAAAATAATTTATTTTATTGGACAAGCCTTTAAAAAATCATGATAAAAGTATTTTCGTGTTATTTGTCTGTCTTCAGTTTTAGGTTATTGAAATAACAATAATCTTTTGTACGATATTCTTGCAATAAGTTCTTATAACTTATACTTTTCTAATAAATTTTATTTTATAACTCAAACTCATTAGTTAATAATATTTATACTGTTATTTAAAATAACTTATTCGTCGATATGAATTCACGCGCATAGCGCGTACCCTAAGACTAGTTTAAAGAAAAAAAGATGGAAAGATATCAAAGAAATAAGCAAGGAATCAGTAGAGGGAGGCCCCTTTACAGATGGGAATAGAGAAAGAACAGAAGTTATAGTCAGTCACGGGCACAAATATTTTTGGTCCTATAATAATAGCATTGTTATAGAGGTATGATTTTGATTTTCTGCAAATAAAACAAGATCTTTATGTCACACCCTAGAAAAGAAGGTGTATAGATTCTAAACTCAATTATAGAGCAAATATTGAAAATTCTTGGTGGAAGATACGTTTAATTAAAAGTTCACAATATATTGGAAAGATTGCATTGTTTGCTATTGTTTTATGATGTCATGCACCAACAATATGAAGAATAAACTTATAATATTATTAAAAAAAAAGAGTAATTAAGATACGAGGTAGAATTATTATATAAAAAGGTAGAGTAAAAGCTAAAATAAGATTATTTAATAATAAGGAATGATAAGATAAGATAAAAAATAAGATAAGGACATGACCACATCAAATCGATCGTTCCATAAAGTGACACTTTTCGTCGTTCTGTAACGACAGATTTAGCGATACGATACAATAAAATATAAGTAACGATCAAAACAAAAATTGTATTTAAAGTATCAAGATAATACAATACAATACAACAGGTAACAACCATCCAAACAAGCTATTGAGAAAATAAATACTTTATTTTAGCTATTTTAGTGCATAAATACTTTTAAAAACGAATAAAAAGCATTACAATGTGACCCTTTTACTCGAAAAGGTAGGCATGCCATAGTTTACAAGATTTATCTTTTGATTAACAAGTCAGAAATGTCACAATTATATATTTACGAAGGAAAACTATATTATTCCTAAACTAGTCTGTGTAATCATTAAATGCCAAGCATCATCCTTTGGAGTTGTAGATTTAGGAGTTTTTTTGGTTGGGAAATAAGTTATATCGGGATTAATTATTCCGGGATTGATTAACACGAAATTATTATCTCACCTTTCTACAGGGGTAAAAATAACACTACAATCCAGAGATAACTAATTTTGGGATGAATTATATTGCGATTATCCTATGTTCCTAACCAAACGTGGGATAAACTCAATTCAAATTTAATCTCAAGATTAATTATCTCTTATCACTCGTATCAAGTGAGCCATAATGCTTTTGAGATCATCAAAACCAAAAGATTGGTCCAAATAGTTATCCAAGAATATCCTTAGTAGAATGATATAATAATGCCTTCAACAAAATTAGGGAGTTTTGGCGGAAAGAGTTATCCCAGTGTCTATACCGGTGGAGGTAGCAGGTATGCGTAAAACTAATAGAGGTACGCATAAATTGGTCTGGATTCTACTGTTATAAATAATATTAGTGAGCTGACTTGAAAATTGAGTTGTATATCACTAATAAAAGCTGCTATCTTGTATCTTGCTGGTGTAAAATTTAACCTCATCAACCACTTCATTCTCTTTCTCCTTAGTAATAGGTGTAAGATTCGACTCTCAAAACACCGGGGCCTCACTCAACCTAAAAGAATTTTGCAAAATAGGGAAAATTTTGTTTATGGATCTTTAAATCTAGGGATTTTTTAATTCTTATACATTATTTGAAACTTTATTACCCTTAATGTTTAATTAATTACTCGGCATAAACAAGTTTTGTTTACAAAATATATACAATCCACTTTAAAAGGCTCTTAATCAATTATTTGAGCCTTCAATCAAGGGATGTAGTTACATCATTTTCCTTTTGTTCTTCTCCTCTTTTCTTTCCTTATGTTTCCACTCATATGTTTTCTCACAAATCATCCTCTGATTTTTCAAAATCTCCTCGGTCATCTTTATGTACGCATTGTACTATTCATTATGTCTAGTTTTTCATATACGAAGTTGGTTTCACTATTTAGGCATATTAATTAAGCTACTTTTGGGATTGTTCATCTCAAGTTTCAATTGTAAGAAATGTGCCAAAATTCTAACTTGCAATTTTGCTCTTTCACCTCTATATCGCCCTCCCTCTGATTAAACTTTTTTCTCTGTGTGGATTCTTTAAAGAATGGATCCTGTGCCTTGATCCTTTCTTTATTGTCTATTATCTTATTACCTTTTCTGTCGTTTTGCAATGTATTGCCTTCCATTCAATGAGGAATTTTTGAATTGCGATCTCAACATGTCTGTGCGCTTCCCTCGGGGCATGTGAAAGGTGTCTCATAGATACCTATTCTTAAACCTGTTCATCAAAATTGCAGTGTTCATACACCAGTGATGAAAGGCAATCTGTTTCTCTGCCTAAAAATCTACTAGAGGAAGAAAGTATTTTTTTTTCAGCCTCGAGGATCTGTCATGAGTAGTGGAAAAAATCTTAATTTTTATCAGTTTTTAATATATAAGTCTTCCGGAAGAACACTCGGATATTTCAATATGAACTCAGAATTGGTTACACATACCTATCTGATTTATACATAGTAAAAATAAATTTCATATAACTAATTATATATTATATAATTTATCTACAACTTATCTACAAATTATCTACAACTTCCACACATTATTTCTATACAGTTAAATACAACTACAATAACATACAACTTAAACACAAATTTATACAATATGTCTTTTGTATATTTTGTATCTGATTTATACATAGTAAAAATAAATTTCATACAACTAATTATATATTATACAACTTATTTACAGCTATGTAGACAATAAATTTGCGTCGAGAAAATAAAATCAAGACCGAAAATATTGCAACAATCTTAGTATTTTATTTCGAATATTTGAGTGTTACAATCTCTATGAATCCTCTGATTCTTCTTTTCAATGTAAATAAATTCAAGGGGCCTTTGAGCTTGATCTTGAATCTATATTTGTTGCCACGAACGATGATCTTGTTCTTGAGCTTGAGCTTGATTGCTTGGACTTGAACTTGATTTGGTCTTCGTTCTTGAGCTTGAACTTGATTTCTTGAAATTGAACTTGAAGCTTGAAACTTGTGGAGGAATTTGCAGCGTTTGATCCACGAGCTCTTTCTTGCTTCTTGTTATAACTTCTGGTGCCTTTTCTGAGTTATGAAGACCCATATTTATAGCTGTGGAAGGGAAGAGTCATGATAAGAACAAACTCTTTCCGACCAATCAAATTGAAGGGTGACATGGCCGCATTTGATTGGCCAGAATATGTCACTTGCACACATGGCGCGATTTCATTGGCCTCTTAGTGTGACTTGGCATGCCTTGTCATTTTGACACGTGGCATGATCCTATTGGCTCTTCCATTTGACTTGGCGCGCCCGTCATTTGACACGTGGCACCAAACTGGGCCTCTAGGAAAATGACATCTTGGGCTTAATGAAGTGAGCTCATTACCTTAACCCAATTAAATGGGCTAGCCCAATGGATTAAGACTTATTTATTTAATCCATATGTATTGGACTTGTAATTATCCAATTATATTAGCCCAATAAATTTATTTAGACTAATTGTCACGATCCAAAATCCACTAAGGGTCGTAGTGGCGCCGGACACTGCTGTCAGACAAGCCAACTAAAATACTTAAGTAGATTCCAATTTAGACAATTTTGAAAATCCAGATTTTTCCTTCCACATTTCATAAGTAAAGAGACAACTGCTTCGATTCAAATTAAATAATAAGCAATTAATACAAAATATTTCGAAACCATCCCAGAACCCGGTGTCACAAGTACATGAGCAATTTCTAAGAAATAATATAATACAACATCCATCCGGAATACAGTGGACAGAAAGTAAATACAATGTACTGGAAGGGACTATACTAGCTGCGGGCTGCCTCGAATAATGCAACTCACCTAGTTCCCGAATCATCCGTGCTGCTACGCCCAGTGGGCCACTAGAGTTACATATACCTGTGCAACAAAAATGCACAGAAGTGTAGTATGAGTACGGAAACAACGTGTACTCAATGAGTATCCCGTCTAATCTCGAAGAAGTAGAGACGAGATGATCGACTTCAACACTTACTAGTGGTCCAATAATAATATGGTGAAGATGTGAGGAAAACATGGATTTATCTAGAAATTATAACTCATAGAGCAAGAAAACAGGTAACACCTTCTCAAATGATAAGGAAATTCCAAGATTTACTTTTCGTTATCTTTATTAGTTTATAGCGGGCCATAAAAAGACCATATCAACTTCAATAAGTTTCAGGATAAGCAATGCAAGCATGTGCATATTATGCCGAGGCGACGGCCCGATCCAACAGAAATAAACTGTGCACTTGCCGAGGGTCGACGATGCGCCTATAGATGCATCTATTTAATCTGCCGAGGTGTTCGGCCCGTTCCATAAATAAACACACAGACAGTCAATCAAGAAGTCCACACGGAGTAATTATCCAATGAAAACAAATCCACTTTTAACCTTTAAAGAAAAATGAAGTTTTATCTGTTTAGAAATTCGTTTACTAATTCGATGTGATTAAAGCAATTCAAGCCATCAATAGGTTCGTAAATAATCCAAGCATAGAATGCCTTTGGGTCCTAACTACCCGGACAATAGCATAATAGTACCTACGTACGGACTCTCGTCACCTCGTGCGTACGTAGCCCCCACAAATAGTAGCACATAATCAATTATTTCACCTATGGGGACAATTCCCTCTTACAAGGTTAGAAAGGAGACTCACCTCGCTCCGAAGATCCATAACCGGCATTCCACACTCTTCCGAAGACTCGAATCGACACACAACGCTCCAAATCTAGCCAATGATTATACAAATCCATTAATATATGCTCAATTACTCATTACAACCCAATTTATAGCAATGCCCAACCCCGATCGAAAAGTTGACAAAAACGCCCTCGGGCCCACGTGCCCGAAATCTGAAATTTTTCGAAGATAAGTTTACCCATAGCTTCACGAACTCAAATATATAATTTTCTCTAAATTCCATACCCAAAATCGTGGTCAAAATCCAAGAATACTAATTTTCTAAGTTTTTCCACAAACCCCAAGTTTTCTACAATTTCCATGTTTAAATCCATATGTAAACCTTGCATTTAACTCAAAACTGACATAAATTACTTACCTCATGATGAATGACGGAACCCCCTCTTCAAAAGCTCCAAAAATCGCCCAAGCCAAGAGAAAAAATGGGTGAAATGAACTCAACCCCGATTTTTAAACATTCTGCCCAGCCCAGGTCCGCCCTTCTTCGCGTTCGCGACATTCCGCTCACGTTCGCGAAGGCCAGTCACCCAGCCCTTCGCGTTCGCGCACAAGGCCTCGCGTTCGCGTAGGCCAAAGACCCCAAGACTAGCTCTTTCCTTCTACGCGTTCGCGATCTCCTCCTCGCGTTCGCGTAGCAGCTCAGCCCACCCCTTCGCATTTGCGAAGGCCAAAACCAGCAACATCTCACTTTCCTCTTCGCGTTCGCGAGACTCCCTCCGCGTTTGCGTAGAAGGAAACCAGATACCAGCAACCAGCAGCAGCTTTTTACCCAAATTCGATTCGTTAACCACCCGGAATCCACCCGAGGCCCCCGGGACCCCAACCAATCATACCAACTAGTCCCAAAACATATTACGGACTTGCTCGAGGCCTCAAATCACATCAAACAACGCTAGAATCATGAATCGACCTCCAATCCAAGCTTTATGAACTTTAGAACTTCAAACTTCTACTTTCGACGTTTAAACCTATCATATCACGTCCGATTGACTTCAAATTTTTCACACAAGTCATATTCGACATTACGGACCTACTGCAACTTCCGGAATCGGATTCCGACCCTGATATCAAAAAGTCCACTTCCGGTCAAACTTCCCAAAAACCTTCAAATTTCTATCTTTAGCCAAATGACTCCAAAATGACCTACGGACCTCCGAATTCACTTCCGATCGCGCTCTTAACTTCAGAATCACCATATAGAGCTATTCACAGACTCGGAATCCCAAACGGACATCGATAACACTGAAATGCACTTCAAGCCAAACTTATGAAATTTCTTCAAAAATGCTAACTTCCACAATAGGCGCCAAAATGCTCCCGGGTTATCCAAAACCCGAACCGGGCATACGCCCAAGTACGAAATCATCATACGAACCTGCTGGAACCTTCAAATCCCGCTTCCGAGGTCGTTACTCGAAAATCCACTCCCAGTTAATTCTTTCAACTTTAAGCTTCCGAAATGAGCATTCTCTTCCCAAATTAACTCCGAACTTCCCGAAATTCAATTCCGACCACGCGTACAAGTCATAACACCTGAAATGAAGCTGCTCATGGCTCTGACTGCTAGACGACGCGCTAGAGCTCAAAACTACCGGTCGGGTCGTTACATTCTCTCCCACTTAAACATACGTTCGTCCTCGAACGTGCTGAGAACTACACTGAAGTAGTCTGAAATCACTGTTTAACTTCTCATGCACCTCCCCGTGCTACCACATTTTAGTTGGGCATATTAGCTCGATAATTCTGAAGATATTCCCTTTTATTCAAGCAAATAAGCCTTAGAGCCTAATTCCAACATCCGAAATTCTATGCTCGACCTGTTTCCAACATACGATCACCATGTCAATCACTACACGCTGTACCCAAACATGACTGCATAACTTTGCTGAATTCACACCTTGCACCACTTTTCTCACCGGACCACAATAACAGTTTCTGATCAACTTAGTCAAAATTCCACGAACCTGATGCTCCCATTGCACCCCATGACATATACAGGTCTTACTCTAACTCTTACAATACCGCCACGATGGAAGAGATGTGCAGAAAATCATAATCAACTGCCGAGTCAATCAATCATTGAGTCTATACTTCTGACAAGAAACATTACCACATTCTGAACCAAATAATGATCTTTGCTCCTTAATATATTTCACGTAATCAGATTGCACTGATCCTAAATCCAACAATCTCGTCTCACTAAGTACGAACTGCTCAGGCAATAAGTCTTCCCGACATGACCAAAAGTCTCATGTGATGCCACAATGTGCCAATAGGCTAGCAATTAGAATGCGATACAAAAAGGAAAATGAACTCTGAAAAGGAATTTCAATTACCCTGCCCGCGAATCATACATGCGACGCGGGCGCACAGCTAATATGAGCTTTCCTCGGAAAATAGGAAACAGAACACATAAAAACAAATATGAGGAACTGTACCGAACATCACACTATTGCGGCGCGCAACCCGATCCGAACAACATACCCATGATGGCGTGCCACCCGATCCACACATCGAACTCACATAAGGAGATATACGTCGAGCTAAATTGCTCGCTAAAACGAAATACCAAATATCGGTCAGAACACGCTAGGTGCATAATACCATCCCTGAGGGAATAGATAGCGCTATAGGCTACAAAATTCAAGCACAACTGAGGTGCGATACCCGATCCGAATCTCAAGAGCCATCCTGCTCATATAACATCATCGCTACGCGGAATCTCAACACATAAGAAATTTACCAAGCCGTCTCACAACTCATACGGCGCAATATATATATCATTGCACGAAATAGCTGACGACAGAGAGCACCCCGACTGCTTTTCCATAAGGAACGCTTGCTGAACTGAACACAACTGGCCTGACATAGGGCCCATATTCACGCTTAATCCATCCACCGACCTCAAGTCGATCCTGATCGTATCAAACTCGGCCAATAACCTTTCAAAGGTCCATACTAACTTCCCCCTTCTTATAACACACAAGAACAACCGTCATAACCGGAGTACTCATCCACAGTCCACAACTCAGAATCCGAGTGCCCTCCAGGCATCAATTCTCAATTTAACGAAATCACTACAACCTTCATACTTGGTTTAAATCTTTAATCAATCAAGTGACTACATGCCACATTTATACAATCTTCCTGTGGGACACACTCCCACAACCTACCATAACAAATAACTGGGTCTTACCTCCAAACCACCGGCTGCACTAACGCTGAAAAGCGATCAAGAATCATTAACCAGGATGCAAAGCCTTTTTCACAAGACACCGATCTCAGGTGACGCTGAAGACAATACCAACATACCTTAAACATCGAAACTCCTTTCCTGCTCATCCGAGCTCGTGACATCCTTGTCCACGCCGAACTGTTACCTTGATCTCCACTTCAAATTCCATACCACTCACTGCACCTAACATGCCAACATACGATAGAACACGCTTTCCATCATAGATTCGGAACCACTATTAGGTTAACACTTCATCATATAAAACTTTCCACTTAACTCACTTCAGGAGAGCCATGGCAGCACATAGGTGAATTCTCATGACCGTAGAATATGCAAATCTCTAAGTAGTGGTCTAACCCCACCATAACCCTTCCAAAATCCGCCTATACGCAACAGGCCATAACAGTGGAATACCTCTGAATAAAATCAATTACGGCGGCCGACAGGCCTCACACGTACCATCACAAATCACTTGCATAACTTGATCACGCTGAAGGAACTGATCACTAACACCAATATGCCAAATTCAACTATGGCTAGTCAATCTACCTTCTTCCAATTTATCCTTGATTGCCTTAGAGATAATACTAACTCCATCCAACACATAACATACTCCATTTGCACTCATCTCGAGGGACCTTGAATCACGAGACCATGCTGTCCCAAATCCCACAAACCACTTCATACCTTCCTTGCGCGCATATTCGCACCCTCAACTGATATGCCCATTCTGCTAATCCTATTACAAATTCGAAATCTCTTCTCATTTTCCACTCAAGTTCTACACTGCAAGTCGAAACATCATAGGACACTCTGTGCCTCTTCTCATAGGCTGCTATCAAGCTCGATTAAACCGTATTTATAGGCTCGAAATCATTAGGCATCACACTTTATCTTTTGAATTCACTAGGACCGTTGTTGAGATCCACCCGCTCTGACTTGGCCCCGAATATAATTGATTCCATATATCTTCTAGCACATGAATACCCCATTGGTGATGCACCTGGCAGAATCCCTTCCCTTGGAACCTGCATCTTTACAAACACAATCTTGAATCCTTCCCCGAGTCTGAACATGGGCCAATAAGGCCAACGATAGCCCACCTTAAATAATTCCTCTGCTCAATTTACCCCTTATGGTCTTTTCCCGTAGCTGAAATAGCCCATCAATATGCTAATAACCATAAACCTCGCAAGTAATTAACCATGAAACCTCATCATAGGCGGTGGGACTCTCCCACTTAGCTCGAAGCCACTATTGCACAACTCTGGAATTTACCAGGATTCTTAATCTCCTATTGACATAACCTTGCACAATCAACTGCCAACATGCTCGATATCTTACTATAGAAACCCCCTCTTTATACTCAGAATCATCAACAACATTCGCATGACCGATCTTTTCGCTATATAACCAATAGAATTCTTCGCAGAAGCTCGCCAACCACGCGATCGCTAACCTGCTCACAGGGATGAACTACCTGTAGAAATCGCTCCCGATATCTTCCAGCGCTGCTACACGGGGTACAATCACTACGACATCAATAACTCGTCCAGAGTCCGAGCTCACTCTCCAGCTGCACAAGTCCATTCACCCCTCGTGGACATCCATTAAACGTGCGACAGCATCTTCCAAATTCAAAGTTATGTTGTATCCTTCTTTATTCAAGCAGCTCCTTCCCGTTATATCAAATCTCCTGCCGCATAATAGCCCATACTTCAAATTACTCCGTAGGCCCAAACCACCAATCACCAAAATTCCCAAATCACTCCAAACTCTTATCAAGGTGCATAGTCATCCTACCACAATGCCCATATGCAACTCCGCCACTCTCCCGCTTTGGCGGAACTCATCCCTTTAATCGACTACTCGACCCTTGGCCCCTTATACTCGGCCTTCTAGAAATCTTTTGCCACCGCCTGACACTTCCCACATGTCTATCCTCATCCTTTGCTGCTCAGTTGTTGCTTTAAATAAAATCTATCTTCGTGGCACTTGAACCGCCATTGCTGCTAACTTCACGCCTTGCGGAAGATCATCTTTCTCATACCGTCGACATTAGAAACACCGATTAAATCCTGAACTACCGCACCCTGCGATATCTGGCAGCAGCATTCTCAATACTATTTAACAATAGCTTGCCCCAAAGGCGAATTGTAGAAGGTCATAACACCGGCGAACTTAGTACGCTCAATGAGGACAATGACACCTCACCATAGAAGAACAACTCCACCACGCTCACAAATACCAAGTTTCATTCCTCTACCATCCCGAATCTGCACATTCTTAGTTCGATTGCCTTTCCCCCACCGGAAGTAAAATACTGAATCTCTGAATCACGCACTGAGTAAATTTTCCTTCAAGTCATTCACTGCCCCGATACGTGGGCAAACATCCTACCATCATATCACTACAGCGGAACAATAGTTTATAGCATCATGGCAACTTGTGCCTAGCCTTAGAGCCCTCAGAAATACCGCTACTGGGCTGAAACAATAAAATATCCTTCTACAAAGCGACGATAATAATCCGATCAGCTATACCAGGAGAAACATCCCGTATCATATCTGTAGTACCATTACGGTTCTTCGATTCTCAATTTATAACAAGCGGTTCGCGCCGCGTAAGATTGAGTAGGAATGATTAAAGGCATACGCCTCCAAGGATCAAATCGCACGATAAGGAATCAAGAAGGGAAGTACTCCTAACAGTCCTGCAGCCTCCCGAGGATAAGTACAGACGTCTCCGTACCGATCCGCGAGACTCTACTAGACTTGCTCATGACTCGTGAGACCCTAGGAACCTAGTGCTATGATACCATGTTGTCACGACCCAAAATCCACTAAGGGTCGTGGTGGCGCCGGACACTGCTGTCAGGCAAGCCACAAAAATACTTAAGTAGATTCCAATTTAGACAATTTTGAAAACCCAGATTTTTCCTTCCACATTTCATAAGTAAAGAGACAACTGCTTCGATTCAAATCAAATAATAAGCAATTAATACAAAATATTTCGAAACCATCCCAGAACCCGGTGTCACAAGTACATGAGCAACTTCTAAGAAATAATATAATACAACATCCGTCTGGAATACAGTGGACAGAAAGTAAATACAATGTACTGGAAGGGACTATACTAGCTGCGGGCCGCCTCGAATAATACAACTCACCTAGTCCCCGAATTATCCGTGCTGCTACGCCCAGTGGGCCACTAGAGTTACATATACCTGTGCAACAAAAATGCACAGAAGTGTAGTATGAGTACGGAAACAACGTGTACTCAATGAGTATCCCGTCTAATCTCGAAGAAGTAGAGACGAGATGGTCGACTTCAACACTTACTAGTGGTCCAACAATAATATGGTGAAGATGTGAGGAAAACATGGATTTATCTAGAAATTATAACCCATAGAGCAAGAAAACAGGTAACACCTTCTCAAATGATGAGGAAATTCCAAGATTTACTTTTCGTTATCTTTATTAGTTTATAGCGGGCCATAAAAAGACCATATCAACTTCAATAAGTTTCAGGATAAGCAATGCAAGCACGCGCATATTATGCCGAGGCGACGGCCCGATCCAACAGAAATAAACTGTGCACTTGCCGAGGGACGACGGCGCGCCTATAGATGCATCTATTTAATCTGCCGAGGCGTTCGGCCCGTTCCATAAATAAACACACAGACAGTCAATCAAGAAGTCCACATGGAGTAATTATCCAATGAAAGCAAATCCACTTTTAACCTTTTAAGAAAAATGAAGTTTTATCTGTTTAGAAATTCGTTTACTAATTCGATGTGATTAAAGCAATTCAAGCCATCAATAGGTTCGTAAATAATCCAAGTATAGAATGCCTTTGGGTCCTAACTACCCGGACAATAGCATAATAGTAGCTACGTACGGACTCTCGTCACCTCGTGCGTACGTAGCCCCCACAAATAGTAGCACATAATCAATTATTTCACCTATGGGGACAATTCTCTCTTACAAGGTTAGAAAGGAGACTCACCTCGCTCCGAAGATCCATAACCGGCATTCCACGCCCTTCCGAAGACTCGAATCGACACACAACGCTCCAAAACTAGCCAATGATTATACAAATCCATTAATATATGCTCAATTACTCATTACAATCCAATTTATAGCAATGCCCAACCCCGATCGAATAGTTGACAAAAACGCCCTTGGGCCCACGTGCCCTGAATCCGAAATTTTTCGAAGATAAGTTTACCCATAGCTTCACGAACTCAAATATATAATTTTCTCTAAATTCCATACCCAAAATCATGGTCAAAATCCAAGAATACTAATTTTCTAGGTTTTTCCTCAAACCCAAGTTTTCTACAATTTCCATGTTTTAATCCATATGTAAACCTTGCATTTAACTCAAAACTGGCATAAATTACTTACCTTATGATGAATGACGGAACCCCCTTTTCAAAAGCTACAAAAATCGCCCAAGCCAAGAGAAAAATGGGTGAAATGAACTCAACCCCGATTTTTAAACATTCTGCCCAGCCCAGGTCCGCCCTTCTTTGCGTTCGCGACATTCCGCTCGTGTTCGCGAAGGCCAGTCACCCAGCCCTTCGGGTTCGCGCACAAGGCCTCGCGTTCGCGTAGGCCAAAGACCCCAGGCCTAGCTTTTTCCTTCTACGCGTTCGCGATCTCCTCCTCGCGTTCGCGTAGCAGCTCAACCCACCCCTTCGCGTTCGCGACTCCCCCTTCGCGTTCGCGAAGGACAAAACCAGCAGCCTCCCACTTTCCTCTTCGCGTTCGCGAGACTCCATCCGCGTTCGCATAGAAGGAAACCAGATACCAGCAACCAGCAGCAGCTTTTTACCCAAATTCGATCCGTTAACCACCCGGAATTCACCCGAGGCCCCCGGGACCCCAACCAATCATACTAACTAGTCCCAAACACATTACGGACTTACTCGAGGCCTCAAATCA
Source organism: Nicotiana attenuata (assembly GCF_001879085.1). Classification (NCBI taxonomy): domain Eukaryota; kingdom Viridiplantae; phylum Streptophyta; class Magnoliopsida; order Solanales; family Solanaceae; genus Nicotiana; species Nicotiana attenuata. The sequence goes on from NW_017670629.1 coordinate 222,979, forward strand.
CATCAAACAACTCTAGAATCATGAATCGACCTTCAATCCAAGCTTTATGAACTTTAGAACTTCAAAATTCTACTTTTGACGTTTAAACTTATCAGATCACGTCCGATTGACTTCAAATTTTGCACACAAGTCATATTCGACATTACGGACCTACTGAAACTTCCGAAATCGGATTCCGACCCCGATATCAAAAAGTTTACTTCCGGTCAAACTTCCCAAAAACCTTCAAATTTCTATCTTTAGCCAAATGACTCCAAAATGACCTACGGACCTCCGAATTCACTTCCGATTGCGCTCTTAACTTCAGAATTACCATACGGAGCTATTCACAGACTCGAAATCCCAAACGGACATCGATAACACTGAAATGCACTTCAAGCCAAACTTATGAAATTTCTTCAAAAATGCTAACTTCCACAATAGGCGCCAAAACGCTCCCGGGTTATCCAAAACCCGAACCGGGCATACGCCCAAGTCCAAAATCATCATACGAACCTGATGGAACCTTCAGATCCCGCTTCCGAGGTCGTTTACTCGAAAATCCACTCCCAATTAATTCTTTAAACTTTAAGCTTCCGAAATGAGCATTCTCTTCCCAAATCAACTCCGAACTTCCCGAAATTCAATTCCGACCACGTGTACAAGTCATAACACCTGAAATGAAGCTGCTCATGGCTCTGACTGCTGGATGACGCGCTAGAGCTCAAAATAACCGGTCGGATCGTTACACTAATATATTTAAAACATAGTCCGCATTATTTTATCGATTTAAATTCGATAAAATTTAAGTGCTTATAATTGCCCCCTACTTCAAGGTTTATCGGAGTGTTTAAACTTTTTACAGACTAAACTTGAAGTATTTACGGAGCATTGAATTCGGAGTTCTGAGTCAAGTAGGAACTATGCCAACAGTTTATTCCTTGAGATTATGAATATCAGTTCATCAAATAAGAATAATGCCAAATTATGTAGGCATATAATTCTTGGCATTTGAACCACCATTGCCAAAGAATTCATTGTTTCCTTTATTAGCAAAAGACTAAAGCAGCAGTGGTCAGGCGGTTAGGCTTGAATAAGCTAAATGTTGTATTCTTAATTCATTTACGTAGAAATCAACCTTGACATCCTTTCCAGCGAGACTCCTACTTCGAGTCCGCTAACTGTCGCCGCCTCCGTCAGCCAAATCCTGGTAGGAAACAATTTGTAGTAATGTACCACATCGACAATAACTTCCCAAAGCCCTCTTTCAAATATCTATATAAACCGTAGGCTGTTAATTCTTTTAGCATCAACTACAGTGTTTGCAAGCCATTTGAGTCTAGTTTTGTGGACTCGGAAGCATTGACGCGAAGGTAATTTCTTCTTCTTTTCTTGTGCTTTTCTTGTTTTGTTGTCCTTTTTTCTTTTTTTTTGTAGGTCAAGCGAGAAAGGTATGTTCTTGTTCAACAAGATGATCCACGCATGAAGAAGACAATCTTGGTGTATGAGGGGATGAATACTCATCCTTGCCCGACTATCGGAGTGATTACTTTCATGGCCCGATTCTTGGAGAGATTACTCCCAATGTGGCCCGATTCTTGGAGAGATTACTCTCAAAATGGCCCGATTCTTGGAGAGATTACTCTCAATGTGGCCCAATTCTTGGAGAGATTACTCTCAAAATGGCCCGACTACTGGAGAGATTACTCTCAATGTGGCCCGACTTTCGGCAAGGCCAACTTAAGGTGCAAAGGGACTCATATCCACCTTAAGATTGAAAAGTGATAAAGCTTCAACTCGAAGACGACATCGACTTGAACACTTGGAAAACTTTGAAGATTTGGCGGACTTTGCAGACTTCAACTCAAAGATTCGGAGGGCTTAAACAATTCAACTTTAAGACCGACGAATTTGAAGACTGAAACTTGAAGACTTCAACTTTGACACTTGGAGGGCCTAAATATTTAAACTTGAAGATCGGCGAATTTGAAGACTTCAACTTCAAGACCGACGGACTTGAAGACTCCAACTTTGAGACTTGGAGGGCTTAAATATTTCAACTTGAAGATCAGCGAATTTGAAGACTTCAACTTGGAGACCGACGGACTTGAAAACTCCAACTTTGAGACTTGGAGGGCCTAAATATTTCAACTTGAAGATCAGCGAATTTGAAGACTTCAACTTGAAGACTGACGGACTTGAAGACCAACAAACTTGATGGTTTGGCGAACCTGAAGACATAGAGAATCCCTGGACTTCAATGCAAATACTTGACATCCTCCTAAAATCAGCCCATTGAAGATATCAATTTACCAAGGAGGGTTGCCCCCTTTAAATCAAATGAGATCAAAGTTCAACAGGAGGATGACATTTCAGCTTGATCTTGCGTTCCTTCATACTTCATTCGAACAACAATTGGGGCAATATGTATCTTTTGAACTTATGCGACTAAACTTAGAATGAAACTCTAAGCTGCCTACGTACCCCGGTGAAGAGGATCAAGTCATACCATAGTTCAGACTGAGTGATTTTTTTTTATGTCCTAACTTTTGCCTAGGCCGCCTCTTTCGAAGTTTTCAACCTAGCGGACTCTTTTTTTTTATTTTTTATTTTTATTTTTTTACGTCTTAACTTTTGCCTAGGCCGCCTCTATCGAGATTTTTAACCTACCGGACTTTTTTTTAAAAGAGTTTTTTTTTGGGCCGTACACAGTTTATACTCTTGCGGGCCAGGAGTGTAGCAACATGCAGTTTAGGCTCGTGCGTCAAGGAGCGTTGCAACTTCAAGGATAATACTTCTTCAAAAACTTGCCATTGATAGGGCCGATCCTCATACCATCTGCATCAACCAGCTTGTAAGCCCCACTTGAGTAAGCTTCTTGTACGACATATGGCCCATCCGATTTGAAGTGAACTTCCCTACAGGTTTATGGGAAGTAATTATGGGTCTTCGTACGGCAAGGACTTGATCTCCTACTTGAAAGGATCTCGGGCGAACACTTTTATTGAAGGCGCGAGATAATCGAGCTTGATAACATTCAAGGCTCTATTGAGCTTCCAACCTCTTTTCATCAAGAGCTTCCAACTCTGCTAACCGAAGTCGAGCATTTTCTTCATCAGTGATCCCTTCTTGAATAGCCAGTCGTAACGAAGGTATTTGACGCTCAAGTGGCAAGACGGCTTCGATTCCATAAAAGAGTGAATAAGGAGTCGCCTGTGTTGGCGTGCGTGAGTCGTCCTATATGCCCATAGAGCTTCTTCCATACGATCATTCCAATCTCGTTTGGATTTGGAGATGACTTTCTTTAACAAGTTGCATAGAGTCTTGTTGAATGCCTCAGCTAGACCATTGGCGGCAGCATTGTACATCGAAGAGTTACGTTGCTTGAAGCCAAAGAGATCACAAATCTTGTTCATCAACCTATTATCGAATGGCTTTCCATTATCCGTTATTATGTAACGAGGAATGCCAAAGCGATAAATAATATTTACTCGGATGAAACTTGCAACATTTTCCTTTTTTACTTCCTTAAGAGCAACAACTTCAGCCCATTTTGAGAAGTAGTCTGTTGCAGCCAATATGTATAGGTGCCCACCAGAGGACTTTGGTAGTGGTCCAACAACATCCAATCCCCAAGCGTCAAATGGCCAGGATGCAACAGTCGGGTGCAACACTTCAGGAGGTTGATGAATAAAATTCGCATGGAATTGACAAGCCTTGCATCTTCGAGCGTAGTCCAAGCAATCTTTTACCATCGTAGGCCAATAATATCCCATCCTTTTTATATGGAAGTGGAGCTTTGGTCCGGACTGGTGTGACCCGCATACCCCAGAATACGCCTCTTGCAAAGCTTGGAGAGCTTCTTCTTCTCCTAGGCATCGTAAGAGTACTCCCTCGAATGACCTTCTGTATAGTGTATCCTTGTAATAAAGGAAGTGAGGTGCACGACGACGGATTTCAGTCCTTCTCCTCGGATTTTCTGGAAGTATCCCATAGCATAAGTAGCCGATAATGGGTTGTCGCCATTATTCTTTCTCAACTTCAGAAACAACAACAAGATGCTTGAGTTCGTTTTCTTCACCTTCGGCCTCATTTGGGGGCGGAACTACCCATTTTTGGCATACGGTAACTTGCTCTTGGTCAGGCAGGGCTAATGATGAAGCTAGAGTAGCTAAAGTATCAACCTTCTTATTTTCTTTCCTTGGCACATGCTGAATAGTCACATCACCGAGCCACCCCATCAACTTTTTAGCGTAATCATGATATGGGCGTAGTTCGGGCTTCTTAACCTCGTAACTACCCAAAAGTTGATTGACCACTAACTGGGAGTCACCAAAGACTTGCAATTGCAATTGCTTCATATCAACAGCCATTTCAAGCCCAAGTATTAATGCTTGATACTCAGCAACATTGTTGGAACAGAGTTGTGTCAAGGTGAAAGAGTAGGGCAAGACTTCACCTTGGGGAGTGACAAATACTACGCCAGCCTCAGCTCCCCCACGATGCGCAGCACCATCAAAGTACATCTTCCATGGAGGTTGAACTTCAACGACCATTGCATCCTCATCAGGTAGTTCATCAGTTAACTCCCAGTCATCAGGTATCGGATGATCTGCCAAGAAGTCTGCCAATACTTGTCCTTTTACAGCCTTTTGAGGGATGTACAAAATCTCGAATTGTTGAAATTGGAGGTACCATCTTGCTAGTCGATCACTAAGAACAGGTTTTGACATCACGAACTTGATGGGGTTTGCTTTAGAAACAAGACGGACAACATGAGCTTGAAAGTAGTGTTTCAACTTTTGAATTGAGAAGACTAGCGCCAAACACAACTTTTCAATTGGCTAATAATTCAACTCGTTAGGTGTCATCATCCTGCTCAAGAAGTAAAGAGAGTTTTCTTTCCCCTCACTATTTTCTTGGGCCAACAGTGCTCCAACAGACCTTTCCTGCGCCGCAATGTATAGTATCAATGGCTTTCCTGGTATATGAGCTGCTAAAACTGGAGGCTTCATCAAGTAGGTTTTGATACTTTCGAAGGCATTGCTACAAGCTTGATCCCACTTGAAAGGAACGCCTTTCTTCATGAGGTGACTAAATGGTTGGCACCTCCCAGCCAGGTTTGATATGAATCTTCTAAGGTATGCTAGCTTTCCTTGCAGACTTTTCAATTCATGGATATCTC